>NC_137604.1:2210739-2228239 GCF_963280865.1 Gymnoscopelus braueri | reverse complement strand
GAACGGTTCACCAGACAGCACCGGGCCAACAATGCTGTCCTACAGAGACAACAATGCTGTCCTACAAACACAACAATGCTGTCCTACAAAGACAACAATGCTGTCCTACAAAGACAACAATGCTGTCCTACAAAGACAACAATGCTGTCCTACAAAGACAACAATGCTGTCCTACAAAGACAACAATGCTGTCCTACAGAGACAACAATGCTGTCCTACAGAGACAACAATGCTGTCCTACAGAGACAACAATGCTGTCCTACAAAGACAACAATGCTGTCCTACAAAGACAACAATGCTGTCCTACAAAGACAACAATGCTGTCCTACAAAGACAACAATGCTGTCCTACAAAGACAACAATGCTGTCCTACAGAGACAACAATGCTGTCCTACAGAGACAACAATGCTGTCCTACAAAGACAACAATGCTGTCCTACAAAGACAACAATGCTGTCCTACAGAGACAACAATGCTGTCCTACAAAGACAACAATGCTGTCCTACAGAGACAACAATGCTGTCCTACAAAGACAAAGTGCAGTAACTGTTTTTTTGGACGCACCGAATTCTTTGTTACGTTTGTGTTTCATCCCAAAGGTGAAATTAGCCTCGTGATTTTGGGGGATAAACAATTACCTTAAGCCATTACGACCAGGGAAAGCATGTGTCATTTTAGATTTAACCACTTTAACCGTTATCTTATACTTTGGCTATTCAAAAATAGCAGATATACAAGCTCATACAGCGGCACCGAGTGCCGCTGTATGAGCTTGTAGATCTGCTATTTTTTGAAAAATCATGAAAATGTTTTCAAATCTTTGAATATATATATTTTTTAAAGTAATTTTTTTTAACTCAAATCTTCTGCTTCCGGGGATTCTACAAATGTCTTCTAAATGTTGCAATAACATGAGTGGTTCTCAAAACTTTTCATGTCAAGAACCCCCAAAAATCATATGTATTTGGCTGCAGACCCCCATCTTAAAATATGTTGTTCCAGGGACCCCCCAGAAGCAAAGATTTGAGTTACAAATGTTCGCTTAAAAAAAATACATATATTCAAAGATTTGCACATAATGGTCAAGATTTTTTCAAAAATAGCAGATCTACAAGCTCATAGCGCGGCACTCTGTGCCACGCTATGAGCTTGTAGATCTGCTATTTTTGAATAGCAAAAGTATAAAATAATGGTGGTTACACAGATGTGTTCCCGGTCTTAAGGGGTTAAGAACAGATACAACGAGTGTAATATCACTTCTATGCAGATATATGGTTTGGCTGACCAGTTGAAACACTTTTAAACCCATTAATCGGTTAATTTGTTTTTCGTAGTTACTGCACTCTGGCTTTGTAGGGCAGAATAGTTATCTCTGTTTGTTTTCCCAGGTAAGAAGAGAAGAGGAGGAGAGGAGAAGAGAAGAGGAGAAGAGGAGGAGAGGAGAAGAGGAAGGCTAAAGAGGAGGTTTATGGATGTGGTGAGAGAGGAGGACATGCAGGAGGCAGGAGTCACTGAGGAAGAGACAGAAAACAGAACCAGATGGAAGCTGAATGACGATCCACGTTGGAGACTCACCCAAATGGGATTTAGCCGGAAGAAGGAGAAGAGGTTTTGCCCCAGAGCACAGAAACAACTTCCAAATCAATCGTAAAAGCTGCTTTTGGCAATAAAACGATTGAATATTGAACATTATATGAACATTATTGATTTGTTAATAACAGAGGTCTCTGTGAACGTGGTAACTCCCTCTCTCAACGGCTCTGACTGCAGTCCAGGAGCATGTAAAAGACTAACAGAAAACAAACAGTTTCACTGAGTCTTATTTGTAAGATGTTCCTACAGTAAGACGTTTCCTATAGTTAGGAACAAGTGGTATAAGTTAGGCAGCATTTCTGTGAAACGTGGCTTTTTAGGAGGCGTTTAACCCTTTCATTCCGGGTCATTGTGTCATTTTCAGATGTCTTTGGCTATAAAAAAGAATAGCAGATCTACAACCTCATAGCACGGCACAGAGTGCGGCGCTATGGACAGACACGACCGGAAACGGAAGGCCTACAAATCCACGCCCACTTTAGAGACAGCACCGCTACTCGAGGTCCGTTAGAACGATGAACTGCAGCTGCCAATGCGTTCCCTATGAGAGGATATGAAAGTTAGCCTACTTTTAAATGATCCTGCATTAACTGAAGACGATATTGATTTAAATAAAAATATGTTTCCAAATGTATGGAGTGTCTTTGTCAACATATCTTCTTGTTTTCTTAATAGTTGATGTGTTTCCCATTTAATTTGCAACTTTAACGAGTTACCCATAATGTTAACACAGCAGAGGGTAGACAGCAGACAGACAAGTTGTCGCATTTCAGTGACATCACTGTCTTTACGAGCGCCGAGCGCCGACCAGTGGCGTACCCACTATAGAGGCAGGACAGAAAAAAAACGAAAATGTGTCATTGCGTGCTTAATGTCCTCAAAGTTACGCATCCAACAAGCTTTGAACTGAGCAGATTGGACCTTCTGTTCCAGAGATAATGACCAAAACATATTGAAAACGGCCACTTTCGCCAGTTTTCTGGGTATTGAAAACCTCAAGGGATGCGTCCGTGACGTATATACCATGCGATATAGATCTCCGATGCTAGCGGTTTTGACATACTGATGGAGTATATTATAGTATATTGTGGGTAGTATATCGAGATGAAAGATATGGGACATTAAAAAGGACAAATTAAACAAATGGGACAGATTATTAGAACACAAAAAAAAACGCTACAGCCTCAGTAGTTAACCAGTGAAATGACGGTATTTTACAATGCCTCTCATAGAGATTGCATTGAGAGCTGCAGTTCATCGTTCTAACGGACCTCGAGTAGCGGCACTGTGTCAAAAGTGGGCGTGAATTTGTAGGCCTTCCGTTTCCGGTCGTGTGTGTCTATGAGGTTGTAGATCTGCTATTTATTTTTTTTATAAATAAAATAAAATAATCGTGAAAATGTGTGAAAATCTTTTAATATATATATATAATATATATATATATATATATATATATATATATATATATATATATATATATATATATATATATATATATATATATATATATATATTTAAGTGAACATTTTTAAATCCTAACACTCATATCTACTATCAATAAAAAACACTAATATCTGTGTGTCCTCTGCCTCTGCAAATAAATGTTGCTGTAATAGTGCTATGCGCTATGAGCTTGTAGATCTGATACTTTTGAATAGCCAAATAAATCTTAAGTGCCGTTGGCAGTGGCACGGCTGCCTCAATGTCACGTGATTTAAAAGACAATGAACGTTCAGTGAGGGTTAGGATGGATTTGGCGACATTTAAAGGAATCATGAAGTGGTTTTACTCCTTAGTGACGTAGGTAGGATATCCCATAAGGCAAGTGGTTCTCACACTTTTTTTCATGTCAAGGACCCCCAAAATGATATGTATTTGGCTGCGGACCCCCATCTCAAACATATTTTGAGCCAGGGAATAAAAAAAAATAGCAGATCTACAAGCTCGAGTGCCGCGCTATGAGCTTGTAGATCTGCTATTTTTTAATAGCCAAAGTATGAAATAATAATAGTGGTTAAAATGATTGTGACGCTATTTAACAAACTCCTTTTGCACGGACCTAACTTTGAGAAACACAGAGCTACAGTACTGTATGTGACAGAGAATGGACACATCGTAGATATATTAAAAAGAAAAATGTATAAAAACATGTATATGTATATATATACAGTATATAAATATTGTAGTATATTACAGACCCACTGTTAGTTCCACCCAAAACAAATAGAAAAATACTAAGAGGACGTGTGTGTGTGTGTGTGTGATTATCTGGTGTGTATACACAGGTGTTTATGGCATTGTGGACAGGAGTGATGGACGTCTTGCATCGACTCGGCACAAAAGGGAATCAGGCAGCAACCACAGACGAACCTACACACACACACACACACACACACACACACACACACACACACACACGCACGCACACGCACACACACACACACGCGCGCACGCACACACACAATTGAAATATGTATTTATGTCCACATAAACAGAAGTAGAAGGATGCCTTGTACAAAGGACATAAACACTGCCAGTACAGTCAGACAATAGGAGAACAGCCGGTTATAAAGTGTATTCTTCTGCCTACACACACGTCATGTCTTAGTGTGAGCCAATAGGAGAAAGGGGATCAACGTCACGTGATTCCCTCGTTTGACGTGGCAAAAAACTGGGATGTGTGTCTCAGAGAATATGATTATTGCCAGAATCGCGGAAAGTTTAGAATATCGTGCGGTCCTGTTTATATTTTTCACAAGATGGGTGGTTGCTGCACTGACCTGCACTACAATACTTCACCATATGTTGCTCTATGATGAAATAAACCCACTAAATGTAACAACGTGTTCGTTCCGTAATGTAATTCTAATGTTGAAAGCTGTGTTGTTTCACCTTGGTGAAGGAATGGCGGATTCAGCCACGCCCCGAAATACCCGTATGTGTGTCTCAAAGAATAGACGGTAGAACATTGTCACGTACAATATAGTCGACATACTAGTCAGACACAGCAAGACATCAATCACGGATAAAGGAAACAACGTCTCCTCCACATTGAGAGCTTTACTATAATAACAGCTGATACTGAGCAGCAGAGTTGATTTCGTTGACTAAAACTAAACTATGACTAAATATATTGATCATCTCAAAAACAGATGATCAATATATTTGATCATCTGTGTAGAAGAGAAGAGATCCAGTAGAACTAAGACTAGTGGAGAAGAGATCCAGTAGAACTAAGACTAGAGGAGAAGAGATCCAGTAGAACTAAGACTAGAGGAGAAGAGATCCAGTAGAACTAAGACTAGTGGAGAAGAGATCCAGTAGAACTAAGACTAGAGGAGCAGAGATCCAGTAGAACTAAGACTAGTGGAGAAGAGATCCAGTAGAACTAAGACTAGTGGAGAAGAGATCCAGTAGAACTAAGACTAGAGGAGCAGAGATCCAGTAGAACTAAGACTAGTGGAGAAGAGATCCAGTAGAACTAAGACTAGTGGAGAAGAGATCCAGTAGAACTAAGACTAGTGGAGAAGAGATCCAGTAGAACTAAGACTAGTGGAGAAGAGATCCAGTAGAACTAAGACTAGAGGAGCAGAGATCCAGTAGAACTAAGACTAGTGGAGAAGAGATCCAGTAGAACTAAGACTAGCGGAGAAGAGATCCAGTAGAACTAAGACTAGTGGAGAAGAGATCCAGTAGAACTAAGACTAGCGGAGAAGAGATCCAGTAGAACTAAGACTAGTGGAGAAGAGATCCAGTAGAACTAAGACTAGCGGAGAAGAGATCCAGTAGAACTAAGACTAGAGGAGAAGAGATCCAGTAGAACTAAGACTAGCGGAGAAGAGATCCAGTAGAACTAAGACTAGTGGAGAAGAGATCCAGTAGAACTAAGACTAGTGGAGAAGAGATCCAGTAGAACTAAGACTAGTGGAGAAGAGATCCAGTAGAACTAAGACTAGAGGAGCAGAGATCCAGTAGAACTAAGACTAGTGGAGAAGAGATCCAGTAGAACTAAGACTAGTGGAGAAGAGATCCAGTGGAACTAAGACTAGTGGAGAAGAGATCCAGTGGAACTAAAAGAAAGTCATTTTATATTTGGTTGCGCTCGGGTGTCGCGCTCTGAAAATAGCAGATCTACAAGCTCACAACGCGTCGCAGCGCGACGCGTTGTGAGCTTGTAGATCTTCTATTTTCAGCATACAACCAAGTGTAAAATCAGCCATTACGACGCCATCAAGGCACCGACAACATACATTTTAGTCGACTATTAGTCGACTATAATCTTATGATATTTAGTCGACTAAAACTACACAAAAACTAAAACATTTCAGATGACTAAAATATGACTAAAACTAAATGGAATCTGATTCAAAAGACTATGACTAAAACTACATCAAAATTTGCTGTCAAAATCAACACTGCTAAGAAGAAAAACAGTTGTTTTATGATTTCTTTTTTTCGAAGATAAGCAAAGAATTGCCCATAAGCCCACCATGCGGCTATGTGTTGGTGCACCGGGGCTTACAGTCAAACATGGCAACAAAAAGAAAAAGGGCATTTATGAAATCACCGTCTTAAAATGTTGATGTCCTCGCAAGTATAGTCATGCAAACGTGTGTGTGTGTGTGTGTGTGTGTGTGTGTGTGTGTGTGTGTGTGTGTGTGTGTCTGTGTCTGTGTCTGTGTGTCTGTGTGTCTGTGTGTGTGTGTGTGTGTGTGTGTGCTCTCTCACCCCAGCAGGACAAAGATAAAGCAGGTACACCAGGCGGCTCGTCCCGCTTTGTACTGAACGGCCGTGGTGACGTTGTGGCGGCAGTACGGACACTGGACCACCGACGGGTGTTCCCCCAGAGCCAGGCTGTACACCGTCTGAGAGGAGGAGGGGGAGAGCACCGTCTGGCCCGGGGGTCTGCCGTCTGACACCACACCGACTACACACACACACACACACACACACACACACACACACACACACACACACACACACACACACGCGCACACGCACACGCACACACACACACACACACACACACACACACACACACACACACACACACACACACACACACACACACACACTTTTTTAATTATTTATTTGAATCCACAAATTACAATGAATTTACAGGGAAACTAATACAACAGGGTTGATAGTTCCTGACACCTTCTCCTCCACACAGACAGACTGCCTATTAGGGATGGGTCCCAATAATCAAATATTCAAATAGTCTAGTTAGTTTGTAGGATAAAAATCGAATATATCGATAATCGAATAAAAGAAATAGGTTTTGTTGCAAAGGCTATATTGTTTATTTCACCACGTCTTTAATAGTTTAGTTACAATAATGTCTTTCAGTTTACAGGCCAATGCAATGCTGTTATTGTAACCTATGAGTCATTTGATGAAAATCCCCAGAACAATTTCACCCAAACAAATCCCAGTCAAAAAAAAATGCATTTTTTCCCAAAAACATTTAAAAAAGGGGCGTGGTCGAATAATCGGTAAGAATATAATTATAGTAATCGATTTTCATTTTGGTGACTTTTACACCTCCCTACTGCCTATAACAGCTGAAACAGAGCAATATTTCGCAAGTTGTTTGGCTTTGCTCTTTGTCACGCCAGCGATTGCTAGGCCACTCGTGGTCAGTTTATATACATGGCCCAGGCTTCCAAATATGAGCACAGAGAATCTATACATCTGTACCCATAAGGTTTGTTATGACTCTCAGTAGCGGTTGATACTTAGAATTAGGGGTGTGCCGATATATCATCCCGCGATATATCGCGATACGTTTTCGTGACGATATGTATCATTTTGGGGGAAAAAATATCGTTTTTTTTCTTTTTTTTTTTCTTTTTTACAATAATAATAATCAGGCATGCAAACAGCCCCGAGGTGAAAAGGGTGACAACATGTTGTTTTTTTTCGGGTCAGGTGTCACACTATTGCCCTATTTGGATTCAAAACGGCTATTGTAGCTGAAAAGCTACAAGTTTGCATGTCTGAATAATGCAAAAACAGAATTATTTGTTAAATTTTTTTCTCCCCCATATATTTTCATAATAAAAAAGTGCGTATCGTATCGTATCGAAGTTGTGAGCCAAATATCGTATCGTATCGTTTGGTGAAATTAGTGTATCGGCACACCCCTACTTAGAATGCTTATCTTGGTCAGCCTGGTCCATGTATGAAGCCCAAAATAAGGGGAGCAGGTCAGTGGAACTGTATGGTCTAAAGTTATTGTGGACCATTTGGTTCTCACAATGTTTCATGTCAAGGACCCCTAAAGTATTTGTCTGCGGACCCCCATCTGCAATATCACATGTCAGCTGAGTGTTTGGATACAAAAATACAGTTTAAAAGAAAGTCCAGTAATCTGTTAAAGATCGTTTCCTACAAACAGGAACGTACTGTGTGTTGATTGGTGGACAATGTTCTGACTCCTCTGAGGGGGTGTGGTCACAGGAGCATGCATCGTGGGCGGAGCCAGGACCGGGTAAGGGTCCGTTGGCCAGGTAACTGTGGAACGCACACGCACACACACACACACACACACACACACACACACACACACACACAGTAAGCAAAAGTGTCAAGGTGGTGTGAGAAAGAAAGAAAGAAAGAAAGAAAGAAAGAAAGAAAAAGAAAGACACTCATACTATTAGAGCCCTATATACTTGGTCGTGTGACAAATAGTGAACAACATGACTCATTATGAGCTTGTAGATCTGTTACTTTTGCTATTTTTGCAGTGTTTTGAAAGTAACTGGAGAAAGTTCACTTTGAGTTGTTAGATCAAGTTTTGCATTACGTTAATGTTTGACTATATTTGACTTTTTCAACTCTATTCTCTTGGTTTTTATATTCTTCACCGTCAAGGAATTTGATACAAACTTCTCCTTGTATGCAAGCCATCACAGGATGAGTAATTCATAGGGAGGAGAAACAAAAGGTCATTTTGTAATCTTTTTTATCTCACACTCAAAGTGTAATCTGAGCGCGCCTTGCCAGGTATTAAGCTGCCATTGAGTGATCAAATCAAATCAAAGTGTATTCATATAGCACATTTAACATGACAAGGTCAACCAACCAAGTGCTGTACAGGTAAAAAACACAACAAAGAGCAAACAATGCAATACAAACAGACAATAACATACAATAAAATACGCCCAAATAAAACAAACAAACATAAACAGCACCAGTCAGAGAAAACACAGGGCTACGTCAGCTACAACTGAAGACCAGGGAGAAGAAATGAGTCTTTAGTAAGGATTTAAAAGTAGCTATCGACTGGGCCGCTCTGATTAGGGTGACCATATTCTGAATTCCCCAAAAGAGGACACTTCACGCTATTTAACTATAGCCGTACTCATTCAATTCTGAACCGATTCTTAACATTTTAAATTCTCTATTAGCTGTGAAGGGTCTTCTTTCATGTCTATCAGTCATGATTTATTTCGCCATCAAACAATATCAAGCAAAAAGGAAACATTGGCGGGTCTCCATCGCGCTGCTCGCGGACCTCTCTGAATTTCAGAGAGGTGCGCGATGGAGTCTGATTCAGAGTCTGAAATGGAAGAACCGTCGTCCTAAAACACCCTCGCCCCGGGTCTAATCCGGCGGCCTCGGCCTGAGGGAAAAAATGGGGCAGTGTGTTTTAGGACGAGCGTTCCGTTTTCCACCCGTAGAAACCTCCGGCTCGAGTTTTTTTCTTTTTTCTTCGTCCCAGAAGTGGGGGGGATATCACCCCAAACTCTCAAAACCCCGGACATTTGAAGGATTTTATAAAAACCCCCCCAGACAGCCCCCCAAAAGAGGACATGTCCGGGTAAAAGAGGACGTATGGCCACCCTAGCTCTGATGTGTATGGGCAAATTATTCCAGAGCCTGGGAGCAGCCACCACAAAGGCCCGGTCACCCCTGGTTGTGGGTGCTGGTCTGGTGGCACCTCCAGCAGCAGCTGGTCGGTCGACCTCAGTGCCCTTCACCTGGGAAGGACCAACGTTGGAGCTATGCTTCAATACCACACTGACTAGAAGTTCACTTTTAATCCACTTGGGGTCTCTACTGCACCATGTAGTAGAGTCATGGTCAAACTGAAGCTGTATTCATTTAACCCATTAAGACCTGGAACGCATCTGTGTCACTTTAGATTTCTTTGGCTATTCAAAGATAGCAGATATACAAGCTCATGGCGCGGCACTGCACCGAGTGCCGCGCCATGAGCTTGTATATCTGCTATCTTTGAAAAATCAGGATTTTTTTTTTTGGATTTTTTTCAAAAAACCTTTAGGATTTTGAAAACATTTTTAAGAATCGCCGGTGGTTTTCAACCCTTTTTCATGTCAAGGACCCCCAAATTGACACTTATTAGCCCAGGGACCCCCATTTGAAAAGATATGCCTCAGGGACCCCCATAAGAGTTACAGACCCATAAGACCCTTATGATAAGGGTCCATTTGGTTCCTAAATATCTATCATTTAGCTGGGGACCCCCTGGAACCCCCTCAAGGACCACTGGTGGTCCCCGGACCACTGGTTGAGAACCACTGATTTTAAAATGTTCCTGTACCCCTGAAGTAGAATCTATGAGTCCTTATCTCTACAATCATGATGGAACTGTCCGACTCTAACAGCTGGAGTACTGATCACATGTTCAGAGAGTCTCTCACTGTAATACTGAGCCTCAAGAACCTACTGTACTGACTGACTGTACTCAGACCTTATTTTGGAACCAAATTCAGTTTTCCCAGGGAGCAACGACACTATCATTTTAGACAGTTTCTCATGTCATCACTTAAAGGAGAATTTTGGACTAAAGTTTTCTTACCTTTTCTATGACGTTATGATATCTTAGGATGAATGGTACAGTAGAACATTTTCATAACTCCACCCCTGAGCCGCCACAGCTTAAAAGGTGCGCGGATAGGCCTTAGGTTAGATCACATATTTTAATAGCTTTTTTTTTTTTCTTTTTTTTTTAGATCTGACGTTCATAGTGACAGAACACTATGCAAAGATTGAAATCTCGAGATTTCAATCTCGTCTAGCGAGACTTTTTTTTTTTGGGACAGTGTTCTGTCACTATGAACGTCAGATCTCACCAAAAAAAAAAAAAAAAAAAGCTATTAAAATATGTGATCTAACCTAAGGCCTATCCGCGCACCTTTTAAGCTGTGGTGGCTCAGGGGTGGAGTTATGACATTTTTCTACTGTACCATTCATCCTAAGATATCATAACGTCATAGAAAAGGTAAGAAAACTTTAGTCCAAAATTCTCCTTTAACTCTACAAAGGAGTCGTCACAACTACGTCTGCAAATATCAATTCATGTCATTAATACAGAACTGAAAAAGCAAGGACTGTTACCTAGGACACGAAAAATGTTCGTCTACAACCTTTTTACACTGACGAAAACTAAATAAAAACTAAGCTATGATGACTAAAACTAGACTAAATATATTGACAATTTTGTCAACAAATAAAAACTAGACTAAAGTGTTAGTGAGGGATCTAGTGGAGAAGAGATCCAGTAGAACCAAGACAGGTCAAGTGAAAATAGCAGATCTACAAGCTCATAACGTGTCGCAGTTATGTGCTTGTAGATGTTTCGCTATTTTCAGCATGCAACCAAGTGTAAAATCAGCCATTACGACTCCATCAAGGCACCGACAACATACATTTTAGTCGACTAAATCAACTGTAGATTTAGTCAACTATAATCTTATGATATTGAGTTTTATTCAAAAGACTATGACTAAAACTAAATAAAAATTTGCTGTCAAAATCCACACTGTTGGGACAAACTTTCTGTGTCCAAGTCACAGCAAAGGGACGAGTCATAATCTCAGATCACAGCTGTATTCATATCCTTGCAAAATATACTCTATAACACGCATTATTACTCTTAGCACGATGTAAACATGACTTTATATTTACTTACTATGACAAATACAGTTTGACCATTTAACCCATTAAGACCTGGAACGCATCTGTGTCATTTTTTGATTTGAGCTAAAAAAGCATTATTTTACACTTTGGCCATTGAAAAATAGCAGATCTACAAGCTCATAGCGCGGCACCGAGTGCCGTGCTATGAGCTTGTAGATCTGCTATTTTTCATTTTTAGATATGAGCTAAAAAAGCATTATTTTACACTTTGGCCATTGAAAAATAGCAGATCTACAAGCTCATAGCGCGGCACCGAGTGCCGCGCTATGAGCTTGTAGATCTGCTATTTTTTTTAAATCGTGAAAATGTGTGCAAATCTTTGAATATATATATTAAAGCGAACATTTTAAACTCAAATCTTTGCTTCTGGGGGGTCCCTGGAACAACATATTTTGAGATGGGGGTCCACGGCCAAATACATATAATTGTGGGGGTCCTTGACATGAAAAAGATTGAGCACCACTGATATAGTAACATACTGTTAGGATTTAGAAAACATTTTGTATTTGGCCCACGAACCCCCATCTCAAAATATCTTGTTCCAGGGACCCCCCTGAAGCAAAGATTTGAGTTACAAATGTTCGCTTTAAAAAAAAATATATATATATATATATATATATATATATATATATATATATATATATATATATATATATATATATATATATATATATTCAAATGCACACATTTTCAAGATTCTTCAAAAAAATAGCAGATCTACAAGCTCGTAGATCTGCTATTTTTTTGAATAAAAATCTTAAAATGTCACAGATGGGTTCCTGGTCTAAATGGATTAAAGGATGTGAGTCACTGGTTTCTTTCAAAACTGACCTGAAAAAACATCTGTGAGAAAACTGACATAATAGTGGAGATAGATATGATGATATCTATGATACAAAATGTACTTAAAGTACCAAAAGTAAAAGTACTAAAATGTTTGAAAACAGCAGATCTACAAGCTCACAACGTGTCGCGATGCGACACGTTGTGAGCTTGTAGATCGGCTATTTTCAAATAGCCTAGGAATAGAATAGGGCTAAAGTGGTTAATGTATGTTTTATAATATCATAATTTATATCTGCAAAGTAACTAGTAACTAAAGTTTGCAAATAATTGTAGTGCAGTAAAAGTATTTTTTTTTTCTCTGAAATGTAGTGGAGTAGAAGTAAAAGTATTGGAAATTGGAAACAAATACCTAAAAAATGCCTACTTAAAGGATTAGTTCAGATTTTGTGAGTATTTTCTGTAGGAAATACTTACCATTAATGTAGTGGTTGCAAAGGTATTAATTGATTGCCCGAGTCCCGTGGTCAGAGTTATGGTCCGGTTCTGATGAATATGAAGTAGTTCCGGTAGATTAGTAGATTTGGTGGGGACCGCTCATTAAAAATAAATTAATTTAAAAAACTAGCGTCATTTGTATTGTTGACCTATTTCTACCATATAGAGCAGGTTTCGTTCAATTTCGGCCCCTCTGTCACATGGTACTAATGTTTGTGTCATTGGCTCAAAATAGTTGACAGAACCAATCAGATTTGAACGTATAGTCACTCATGATAATTATCCAACAGTTTTGGAATTATAAAATGAATAATAACAGACGCTGTTCGGCCCAAAATGTGGGACACTGGGATTATAGTTACAGAGTGAGAGATAATCAAGCGTAAACTATCCTAAATCAGAGAGAAATTTAGATCTTACACTTTACACAGCAGGTGAACACATTCACCAGGCTCTGCATTCATGTACAGCCTAACACATACATGGGCAACTGGCGGCCCGGGGGCCACATACGGCCCCCAACTTCACTTAATGCGGCCCACAGGTTAATATCAGAATAGTGATATATTATTGATTTCAGCTGTTATGATTCATAACATGTAAACATGACCCGCTTTAATTACTTCAGTCTATATTAGTAGCTTAATGACTAGTATTAACATTCTATTGTCTTTTTTATGTCCAATGTGTTTGTATTGAAGTTCATAAAGTTAACATAAGTATAACTAAATGCATTTGAAATTAAATTAAAATGATTTTTTCTTTAGGATTCCAAAAAAAGAAATGCAAAAAAAAAATCTGAATTCCCATTAACTCTCTCAGTGCCACGCCCCAAGATATCCCGAGTTTTTCCCGAGTACCCTCAGTGCCAGCACGAGAAATCCTGAGTTTTTACTTTTGACTGTGGTCGCGCTATTCTGTTTATTTTTCATGATCACTTCCGGTTCTCATTTTTTTCCCGCGGTCATTTTCGGCAAGAATAGGGAAAGTCACGTTTTTTCACACGGTATAAAAAACAAACGGAGAGGTCCACGTCTACTCTCTTTGGTCTGGGTGACGATCAGTCATCGTAGTCGTGTATCACATCGTAATTTAGCCCGATCAACGATTGTCAAAAATGTCAACATCCGGTTATGACCGGATATGACGTGAGCCTGTTTGGGAGGGGGCGAGTGAGCCAGCGAGATCATCAATGTGTCGATTTGTTGCTCTCTACTGGTAGAACTGTATTATGGGTTTAAAAACCCAATCAGATCATTTATTTGAATGAAAAATTACAAAATTTAAAAAACCGCAAATTGTTGGCACTGGGGGAGTACTTTATGAAAATACTCTTGGCACTGAGAGAGTTAAAAAGTAGCAAAAGTAGCAGATCTACAAGCTCAAAACGCGTCGCACTGCGGCGCGTTTTGAGCTTGTAGATCGGCTATTTTTGCTACTTTTGTGTGACATAGAATGGTCCGACAGTAATATGCAATGTGTCCCCTCTGGAGTGAGTGTGGAAATATATAGTGGCCCTCTGCATCATCAAAGTTGCATCACCCCTGGTCTACAGACTGACTACACTGTGTTAGAATCCATAAGTTGATTTTGAAACGGTGGAAACAACTGGAACAAGAACAAGAAGTCACCTCACGTCAAGGGCATTCATTTTGACAATTCTAAGTGAATTGAATCAGCTGTGAGAGCATTGCTCACAATGCTGACCACGATGCGCACCATGGTCAGGTCTGTCAACTCTAATATAGGATGCTAGGTTTATTGTTCACCTGGTATCCTATAGTTTCTTTGAGGCACTGCACTCTTCTCTCTGCACTCTACTTATGTCTGTGAAATGCCGCCTCATGTTGGAGATGCAACTTGATTTATAAATCTATTTGGTTTTTAAAACTCCTTTAGTCTGAGTCTGAGATCAAGACACAGAGAGGGAGGGGGAGAGTGGGGGGCAAAGAGACAGACAGACAGACAGACAGACAGACAGACAGACAGACAGACAGACAGACAGACAGACAGAGAGACAGACAGACAGACAGACAGACAGAGACAGACAGACAGACAGACAGACAGACAGACAGACAGACAGACAGACAGACAGACAGACAGACAGACAGACAGACAGACAGACAGACGTACCTGCTTCTCCATAAGTGGGTGGGGGTGTGGAGGGTGAGGTGAGGGTCACATGGTAGGTGGGGGGGGGGCTGACACCCATAGACACGGTGCCCAGGGCCGGAGGGTGGAGGCGGGCCTCGTCGTACGATGGCGGCTCCATCGATCAGCCAGTCGACCAATCACAGCGCTGCGCTGCAGGACCACACAGAGAAACAAACTTTATGATTTATTTATTATAATATTATATTATTTATTATTATTATACTGTCACATCACAGGTTTACAGGCGTTAAGGAGAGAGAGGGGGGGGGGGGGGGGGGCAGGGGGCATTTAGACAGCAAATTTTGTATGTAGTTTTAGTCCTAGTCTGTTGAATAAAATTCCATTTAGTTTTAGTCACATTTTACTCAGTCATCTGAGATATCTTACTTTTACTCTAGTTCTAGTTGACTTAACTGACGCGATTCTTAAAGTTGTACAATGCAAATTCACAACTAACGATTTTTAGCAACCTCTGCTGGTCACTACCGTCTGCCCATTGTGTGCCCCATAACGTTTGTGCTTCCCAAAGGAAGTTCAGATACAGTATATTCAGTCCTTCACTCGTTCCGGGCCCTTCGCCCGTACAGAAAGTCGTCCGTGTGCAGCAGCTCGTGGAAAAGTGGAGATATTTTACTAAACACATGTTTTCTGTCAGAACTTTCAAATGGATATGAAACTATAGAGGATAATATCTCCAATTATTGGGTGAGTTACACGCGCAGCGCGGAGAACTTTTATGCCGCGGAGATCAGCCTGCTAACCGTGTGCGGATACAGTACGACCGATCTACGGCTGTGTATTTGGAATACATGAAATATGTATGTAAGCTACAAGCCCACAAGCTTGTAGATCGGCATTTTAGTCTAGTCTAAATTTTTGGGACCAAATTGTCAGTATATTTAGTCTTAGTTTTAGTCATCATGGCTTAGATTTTATTTAGTTTTCGTCAGTTTAAGATTTATTTGGCTATTCATTCTACAAGCTCAAGCGCTATGAGCTTGTAGATCTGCTATTTTCTTTTAAATCGTGGAAATGTTGTGCAAATCTTGGAATGTACAGTATATATATATGTTTTAAATCGAACATTTCCAATCTGTGCTTCTGGGGGGGTCCCCGGAACAACATCATTTGAGATGGGGGTCCGCGGCCAAATACGTATCATTTTGGGGGTCCCTGACATGGAAAGGTTGGAGCTCCACTGATACAGCATGTCTCAGCTTATAGCTGTATGAGTGACACACCTTACTGTAACAGTTACTGTAACAGTTACTGTAACAGTTACTGTACGTAAACAGGAAGTGACACATTAACCCTGTGTGGACGGTTGAATAGTCTCACGGAGCCAGACAACTATATTACACAATCTCCCAAAGCTATGGAGGAAAAAGTACTCAAGATGTTTTACTTAAGTAAAAGTATCAATACTGCAATGTAGAAGTACTCTGTTACAAGTGTAAGTCTTGATATCAAAGTATTGGTATCAAAATGTACTTAAAAGTACCAAAAGTAAAAGTACTAAAATGTATGAAAATAGCCGATCTACAAGCTCAAAACGCGTCGCATCGCGACGCGTTGTGAGCTTGTAGATCTGCTATTTTCAAATAGCCTATAGGTATAAAATAGGACTAAAGTGGTTAATGTATGTTTCATAATATAATCATTTATATCTGCAAAGTAACTAAAGTTTTCAAATTATTGTAGTGGAGTAAAAGTACAATATTTTCCTCTGAGATGAAGTGGTGTAGAAGTAAAAGTATAGACAATTGGAAATACTCCAGTAAAGTCAAAGTACCTCAAACTTGTACTTCAGTACAGTACTTGAGTAAATGTACTTAGTTACTTTACACCATTGCTAGAATATACAGTATGATGACCGGAAGGATGTGAACATTATGTGAGACAACAGTCTGACTAACGGTTGAATAACTGACACACGTGACATAATAACACATGACATCATAATAAAACTGTAAACATAAACGTTAAATCTGGGAATGTGTGTTTTTAAAGGCAAGAAAACATGCAGGAAGAGGGAAAGAGATTAATAAACATCACATGATGAAATCATAAAGAGAGACAGACAGACGGACATGACATTTAAAAAAATTGTGTTGTGAAAATGTCCCCCTATATTGATAATGACACACACACACACACACACACACACACACACACACACACACACATGTCATATATTATACTGTATATTTTACCCACATGGCTGGTGGACAGGTAAATGACAGATTAAAGCTTAAAGCAGGTAGTATAATGTTGTGTTACTGATTAAAGCATAAAGCAGGGAGTGTATAATAGTACAGATTAAAGCACAGAGCAGTGATCCTACCTGTGGTCAGACTCCGGTGAGAAGCAGAGAACACACTGATGACATCACAGCCTAGTGGAGGAACCTGTTCACCTGTGGAATGACAAGCATGTGCTCCTTTAACTTCCTCTGTAGGTCTACCTCTCTCTACCCCCCCCCTCTCTCTCTCTCTCTCTCTCTCTCTTAATCTGATTCACTACAT
>NC_137604.1:2103506-2210539 GCF_963280865.1 Gymnoscopelus braueri | reverse complement strand
GATTTGCCACAAAGGTGTGGAATCGTCGAACTTCATTCTTTATGTATCCTAAGACCACTTTGGAATCAGTCCAGAAGAACTCCTCAGTGACATTAGATCCAAACTCCTCCTTGAGCATGTTGCTCATTTTTGCAGAAACAACGGCAGCCGTTAATTCCAATCTTGGAATGGATGTTAACTTGATTGGTGAGACTCTGGATTTTCCTACAACAAGAGAACAGTGAACATCTCCTCTTTCATTTAGGAGTCTCACGTATGAGCACTGACCATAGCCTTTCGTGCTTGCGTCCGAGAAATGATGCAGCTCCGTCCTTGAGACCTTTCCAAATCCAACAGGTGAGTAGGTGCGGGCTATGGTAACATTCTGCAAGTTAGCTAGATCACTTCTCCACAGTTCCCATTTTTGACGAAGCTCATCTGTGAGAGGTTCGTCCCAGCCTGTGCCACGTCTACATATCTCCTGAAGAATGATCTTGGCCTTGAGCAGCACTGGCGCTACAAACCCGAGAGGGTCATAAAGAGAGGCCACTGTGGACAGAATGCCACGGCGAGTTACAGGCTGCTCCTTAAAGCTGACGTTAAACCTGAAGTGGTCGGATTCCAGATCCCATTGAATCCCGAGAGCTCTCTCCAGTGGTAGATCATCGAACGCGAGGTCCATATCCTTCACATTGATTGCACATTCCGACAGTGGTATACTCTTTAGAACATCTATGTCATTTGACACAAACTTGTGTAGCCGCAGACCACCCATAGCGCAGAGTTCACGTGCTTCTCTTGCCAGATGTACAGCATCTTCAGTGGTTTCGACACTTGTGACCCCGTCGTCTACATAGAAGTCCCTCATAATAAACCGGGAGCCTAGAGGGTAGATGTCACCATTCTCCTTAGCTAGATGCTTCAGCCCATAGTTCGCACACCCAGGAGAAGAGGCTGCACCGAACAGATGTACTCTCATGCGGAACTCGCAAGGTTGTGAGTTAAGGTCTCCTTGCTTCCACCAGAGGAAGCGCAGGTAGTTGCGATCGGCTTTAGACACATGAAATTGGTGAAACATTTTTTCAATGTCGCACATCAAGGCAACAGGGTTCTTTCGAAAGCGGATGAGAACTCCACTCAAGTTGTTCAGCATGTCAGGGCCAGAGAGGAGGTGATCATTCAAGCTGGTTCCCTTGTAACTGGCCGAACAATCAAACACTACACGGAGTTTGTCTGGCTTCTTGGTGTGATACACTCCGTGATGAGGTATATACCATTTTTCTCCTTCCCTACCTTCATCGTGCACTTCCTCTGCATCCCCTTTCTCGATCACCTCTTCCATAAACCTCACATAGCGTTCCTTATACGTTTCATCTTTTAGCAGCTTCCTTTTAAGATGACTGAGCCTTACGATAGCAAGATGCTTATTGTCAGGCAGGTGAGGTCTCTCTTTGAAGGGGAGAGGCATCTCATAATGCCCATGGTTGTTCTTCCTTATGCCTCCTTGTAGTTTGTTCAAGAAGACGATGTCCTCCTGGGACACCGTTTTTCTATCTTCGCCAGAGTCTTTGAAATCAGACTCCAATACCTGAATGACATCAGCTGGAGTTACAGGGGGGAGCTCCTTAATGTTTACCCGGTGACAAATGGTGTTGACACTTGGTGATTCATGGCTCGGTGCTAAGCAACCCACAATGCTCCATCCTAGGTCTGTGTGAACAGCATAGGGTTCATCTTCTCCCCCGAGGATCACTTGTTTTGGTGCTAGTGCCCTTGGACAGCTGTAGCCTATCAGGAGGCCAACCTCACAATCCTGCAGAGGTGGAATTTCATCCACAATTGTAGACAGATGCTTCCAGTGTCTAGCTGTCTGACGGTTAGGAATGTGAGTGCGGTTTACTGGGATGCAGTCCTTAGTATAGGCAGGGGGAAGATTGATGACAACGTTGGAGTTGTAGCCTCTTACTCTGAGACCTGAGACTCTTTCACTCTTTATGACAACGTCCTTACCAAGCATGGTAGTCAGCTTCAGTCTGA
This sequence comes from Gymnoscopelus braueri, assembly GCF_963280865.1. Taxonomy (NCBI): domain Eukaryota; kingdom Metazoa; phylum Chordata; class Actinopteri; order Myctophiformes; family Myctophidae; genus Gymnoscopelus; species Gymnoscopelus braueri. Next base: position 2,208,523 of record NC_137604.1, on the reverse strand, counting down.
CAGGACATGAGTCGGCTTGAAGATCGTTGCTCACATCCTGGTCGATAAAGACAGTATCACTCTGAGTGTCAAGTAATGCATAAACAAGTTTTTCAGTGCCTGGATTGCTCTGTGATGATACCCAGACTGGCACGATCATAGACGTATTTGCTGACGACTTTTCATGCTCGACATTGAGGGACAGAGCAGTAGCCTTTTTCTCGTTGGTGTTACCTTGGCTTGAGATTGGTGCAAGGTTAGTTTTCCTATAGTTGTCATCGTGCAGGTATGTAGGATGTTTGCCTTTGCAGGTGTTACAGGAGTGTCGGTGACGGCAGTCCTTTGAAATGTGGCCAGGTTTCATGCAACCATAACAGAGCCTATTTTCCTGCACGTACTGTCGTCTCTCATCCAATGACCTTGTGACAAATTCAGTGCAGTCGTGAATCATGTGATTAGTGTCTTGACAAAACAGGCATGGTTTAGCACTTACTTTAGTCGACTCTCGCTCATTGTTCTCTGCAGATGCTTGTGTTTGAAGAACGTTGGCCTTTCCTGTTCTATTGTCTTTAGGATTCCGTTTCTCCCATGTGGGCTCTGAAGCACGAAGAGCACTGAAGGAGGTGATCGGGTTGCAGGCGATCTCTGCTTCCATCGACATGAATCCTGCAAAGTGTTGAAAAGTTGGGAATTTTTGAGTTTCGTTCAAGGCCTGTGTTACTTGACGGTTCCACCGAGCTGCTGCCCAGTCAGGTAACTTATGCACAAGTTTCTGGTTTTCCTCACAGTCGTTCAATATGTCAAGGCCTTCCACATGAGGCATAGCTTCCTGACATGCATTCAAGAAATCAGTGAAGCCTCTTAAACTTTCAGCATCCTTTGGTTGTATCTTCGGCCATTGTGCAAGCCTTTCTCTGAATGCCCTCTGTATTGTAAATGGTTGACCATAACGTTTGTCCAGCTTGTTCCATGCATCCTTATAAGCTTCATCATCGCTTCTAAAGAAGATGCCGTCTAGAGTCTTTCGAGCTGGACCGCCAACATACCTTTTCAAATAGTGCAACTTATCAGCTGAAGAGATAGTCTTTCTGTCAATGAGTGATACAAATGAGGCCTTCCACTCAATGAAATTAATTGGGTCACCATTGAATACAGATGGTTCAGGTATTGGGAGCCTGTTCAGGGCAATGCTATCTTGGAAAGCTTGAGCAAGGAAGGATATATCTGTATTTGAAGGTGGAGAGGCTGACATGACATCAGTAGGCTGTCGAATGGAGGAGGATGGAAACAGAGGTTGCTGTGTTGCTGCCATTAGGTTAGCAGGCTGTTGAATGGGAGATGAAGTTACATGCGATGCTGTCATGACACGTTGAATGGGGGCTGGAGACACAAGTGACGCTGTCATGACATGTTGAATAGGGAAATGAGACACATGTGGTGTTGTCGTAACATGTTCAATGGGGGATGGAGACACATGTGATGCCGTAGTAACATGCTGAATGGGGGATGGAGACACATGTGATGCCGTAGTAACATGCTGAATGGGGGATGGAGACACATGTGACGCTGTCATGACATGTTGAATGGGGGATGGAGACACATGTGACGCTGTCATGACATGTTGAATGGGGGATGGAGACACATATGATGCTGTCATGACATGTTGAATGGGGGATGGAGACACATGTGACGCAGTTATGCTTGTCTGCTGCTGTTCTTGGGCGTTGGGGCGAATAGTGGCCTCTTGTTCCATTTCTTGAGTGTAGGCCTGTAGTCTTGCTCTTGCTACTCTTATGTCCTTTTGTTCCTCAAGTCTTTTCAGCTCCCGCTTCTGTCGTGCTATACTTTCTGACATTTCATACTCGGCTTCCTTGCCTGCTAATTCAGCTAATGCGTCTGCCCGCTTAGCTGCAATAGTGCTTGAAGACCTACTTGTATTTGTACTGGACCTTGAAGACCGTTTGCTTGATGCTCTGCTGGACTTGTGTGTCGCAGATGAGGCTGTGGATCCATATACAGAATGAGCATAGTCTGGCTCAAGTAGCTTACGAAGGCATTGTTTCACATTTTGACTGTCAAAGTCTTCGTTGATGCATTTTATCCTCTCATTTATGATCTTCACTATGTCCTTTGTAGCTGCATCACAGACATCAATCTGGCCTCTTGTCTCATTTGATGGAATGATGTGATCTCGTATTTCTAGGTAGATGCTTGTGACATCATCCCTTGCCTTCATAAGTGTATCAACAAGCGCTGTAAGTTCACTTGCAGGAATCTCTGTTTTTAGCTGTTTTCTTGCTTTGCAAACCTGCACCTTCCATTGTTCGAATAACTGGATAATTCTTTTCTCCTTTTTCTGAGCCTCCTCTTTCATAAATGCAGACATCCTCTCTGTGGGATTTCGTCGGCGGTCAGAGCGGCGAAGCCTTTCCATCTCCGCTTCATCCTCATGAGGGGTCTCCTTTTCCATGGATGCAAACATTTTCTCCACTGGATTCCCTTGATGACCAGTGTGGTGAAGCTCCTCCTCTTCTGTTCCTTCATTATGAGGGGGCTCCATCTGTTGGTCTGGGTTTTCAGATGTTTCCATTTTCTTTATAGGAGAACCACAGTCTTCAGAGACGTTGTGGGATCGATGAGGTGAAACTCTACTGTCATCAGACAGCGTGGGGTGATGCTCTTTGTTGCTGTCATTAGACATGAAGGGTCAAGTTCTTACTGTAAGCAAACCCTGGCTGATCAAGGATGAATTCTCAAACTGATGATAATGAAAGTTTATTCCAAAACACCGTAAGAACTGTATAGGTGGGAAAACAACAGAAAACAAAACATACATTACAATATGGCTGTAATATACTGTAACAAATGCAAAATAATACAGAAACAACATTTGACAAAGAGCCTGTGAGTTGCAAAACCTCAGCATAAATAGTTTTGACACAAAATGACAATCTCCTTGTTTAGAGTGCAAACATAAGAAATAGCAAAAATATTAACCATCTTAATCACAATAAAATGTCTTATCCTTTTAAACCAACAATAAAGAAATTGTTACTGTACTGTTATTTGTATTATTTATGTCCTTTAGTAAACATGAAATGTATGTTTTACTCCATGAATTATGCATTGCAATTGTGGATTACCGATCTAAACCCACGGTAATTATTTAATTATTTATTCACGCCACTGAGGCCTCCCAATGGGCAGGGCCGTTTTTATGCACAGGCAATGTAGGCAAATGCCTATGTCCTGTCGGGGGGGGGGGGGGGGACCAAAAATGCACCAATGAAAAAAAAAAAAAAAAAAAAAACTTTTTTTTTTTGAAAGACAATACTGAAAGACAAACTACAGTACAGAATTAACCAAATTAACCAAATTAATGTAACAAAAACACCCAAAGAAGCAATAAACCCGGTATAAAACGCACATGCACGGGGGGGGGGTCTGAAAATTGGCCTTTGCCTAGGGCCCATTCTGACATTAACACGGCCCTGCCAATGGGTCCAAGAACAGATCGGCAGAACGACACCCAATAAGTGACTAGTAACTTCAACTTTGTGAAAATATGCAAAAGATACAACATAACATAAAATTCAAACGACACAAAGCAGCATGTAACTAACATACCTTATGCCCTCAGCCAGGTGCTTAAACAAAATAAACGTTTCGGTAAGAACGCTGAAGTTCTTTGTTATTGTTTCATTCATTCGTTTACGTGCATTTTGCAAAGACGCGCGCTCTCAAAACAGTACAACTTCCAGTTCCTACTTCTTTCCTGTTTAGGGCGTTTTCACAATAAAAGCTTTACAAAAACAGATTAATAAAAACGAACTCAAAGAGAATTCTTTCAAGCAACCAAAGTAAGTGTCAGTAGAGGCAAGAATAATAAGACATTATAAGGCCAATAAAAACAATTAAAGGACCCAAATGAAGTGCATATATTAAACTTTGGCAAATGTCCACATCAAAGTATTTTGAAGTCCAAAGGCTTGTGTTGTTTTAGGGAGACAATAGCGCCGTCTTCTGGCCAGGAGGTACACTGGTGGGCCTTTCTTATGGAAAGTATAATACTTAATTCTGGTAACAATTTCTTATGCAAGGCAGTGCTTAAATGGTTAGTTACAAACGGTGTTCCGTGACTCAAATGCTGAATAAATAATGGACCTTGATATGAAAAAGGACCATGTCTCTTATTTGAATTTCACAAATAGAGTGTGGAGTTTGCCAAGTTCCAACTAACTAGATGCTGCGCACAGCTGCTGCCTCTCAAAGGGTTAAGAGCTGGGTTACAAAAAGACCCGCCCCCACCTGCCTCTGATTGGCCTACCGAACTTCCGCTTCTGTGACGCACACGACAGCCCTGCGGAAGCAGGAAGCGCGCCCGAGATACAGACGCTTCAGAGCCGAATGAGGCGTCTACCTTTATATGTCTATGGTGTACTTCTGTCTGAGGGGGCGGAGCCAAACGTACACCCTGCGTATGTCACTGATCACATGACCTCAATCAATTATCCTATTCTAGGCAACACAGAAGGGGGGGGGGACTTTTTTCTTATTTCCACACAACAGCTCTAAGGTGTATTAAAGACATAGTTCAATGTTGAAAATTAGTGATTGATTGATTGATTGATTGATGTACTTTATTTAGTAAGACATGAGAACAACAGTACATGGAAGTACAAATTCACAATACAAGGTCTACTAAACTGGAAGACTCATTAAGCACTAAGCTTTTTTAAGATGAGATCCCCATGCACACAAATCATGATGACATATAAGAGACAGACAGATATAAACACTACTATACATATAAGAGACAGACAGATATACACACTACTATACATATAAAAGACAGACAGATATACACACTACTATACATATAAGAGACAGACAGATATACACACTACTATACATATAAGAGACACACAGATATACACACTACTATACATATAAGAGACAGACAGATATACACACTACTATACATATAAGAGATAGACAGATATACACACTACTATACATATAAGAGACAGACAGATATACACACTACTATACAGAATGTCATACAATCAGCTTACAGGTTACTGGTATGAAGAGTGAAAAATATGTACAAGAGAAGGAAAAAAAGGGGAGGGGGGGTTGGGGGGGGCTTAGGTTAAGACTCAGACGGGGCCATTTTCGAATTGCAGCCTCCTGAAGGTGTATCTTTAGGGCAGTTTTGAAAGTGAGTAGGGTTTTACACTCCTTTACTCCTTTTGGTAGGGCATTCCACATTTTTGTTGAATAGCATGAGAACGAGTTCATTCCCTTAGTTGAGCCAAATCTGGGATGAACATGATTTGTGGACTTTGTTAACGTTTTGGAAGTATTTTGACAAATACAGGGGGATCCCAATGTTGTGGTGTATCTTAAAGACCAGGCCCATTGCAAGTTGCTGTACTCTGTCCTCAACCCTGAGCCGTAGCCTTACTAGTTTGTTTTGGGATGTTTGGAGCCTTGTTTTTAAGGCTTTGGTGGTGTTGTGACACCATGAGGAGCATGCATAATCGTAATAACCTTGTATGGAGGGAGTGGTCTTCCCCTTTAACCACTTCAGCTATATACCTTAAAGGGTACCTTATATTAATATACATTTTGGCCATTTGAAAATGATCTGGGAGGTGGATATACTGGTATTTTGTTTTGTAGGTGAAAATACATATTTGGAGTATATTCATATTAAAGATGGTTAGTATGAAAAAAGAGGTGAGGACGAATCCCGTGGACTGGAATTTGTAGCTATATGACAAACTGTTTTTGTAGCATATATCATTTATGGAGGGAAGAAGGATAGGCTACTAGCCCACACCATATTACAGTAGGTTAGGTAGGGATACACCAGGCTGTAGTATAGGGTTATTAAACAGGCTCTATTTAGAAATGGACCGATTTATCTGATAATCATAAGGACTTTATGGACATTAGGACTGTGTTGTGCTATCCTCCAACTGCTGTTACCCTCTATGGTTTCTTTGCATTTCAAATAAGTCAAATCAAATGTACAGTAGTTTGGTGCTGGTGAGTGCATGAATGTATAGAGTTAGTGTGAGATGTGTATGATGTCATGCAGTGTAGGGTAGTCCTTAAAAGTGCAAGATAGTATAACATAGTATAACATAGTATAACAATAATGTTAGATAGTATATCATGGAATAGTATAAGAATGTTAAGATAATATACAGCATACATGGGCAACTGGCGACCCGGGGGCCACATGCGGCCCCCACCTTCATTTAATGCGGTCTGCAAGTTAATATCAGAATAGTGATATATTATTCATTTCAGCTGTTATGATTCTAAACATGCAAACATGACCCGCTTTAATTACTTCAGTCTATATTAGCAGCTTAATGACGATAGTATTCAAAGTCTTTTTATGTCCAATGTATTTGTATTGTATTGTAAGTTCATAACATTTACATAAGTATAACTAACTGCATTTGAAATTAAATAAAAATGTCACCTTTCAGGTTTCCAATAATAAAAAAGCAAAAAATATTCCAATTCAAAAATAGCTTTTCGTTTTGAGCTTGTAGATCAGCTATTTTTGCTACTTTTGTGCGACAGAATTAAGGCATAGGCATTAATTTACGAACAAGGTTGAAATAGGGAGATAAGAGGTGTCTGACAGTATTATGCCATGTGTCCCTCTGGAGTGAGTGTGGAAATATAGTGTCCCTCTACATCATCAAAGTTGCCCACCACTGATACAGTGGTATAGTATAATATAGTAGAAATCCACAGTCGTGCTCCATGGAGAGGCCCGGTCCACAATCACAGTCTTGTACTGCAGATGGGGGTCCGTAGTAAAACTCAGTATATGACTGGATGTGATCTGAAGGCATAGTGAGTTATAGACTCCCCAATGTATTGCTGGATCAAAAATCTCTCCTACTAAAGGGCAGATTCCCTCTTCGTTGAGCGGGTAAGGATAATTCCTTTTAACAGGTCGTTCATGAAAGTCCTTGCGGTCTTGTTTCCAATGAGAACCTGTGAGCAATTGGGGTTAAGAGTCTTGCTCAGGGACAAATTTCATATCATCGGCACATATGCTGGGATAGCCTGGAATCGAACCTGGGGCAACCAGGGCCAGCTGGTTCCCTAGGCGGGCTCACTAACCACTCAGCTATGGCCGCCCCTTAAGGTAAGGTTTGGTTCCCCACACGAGAGACCCCTGTTCAAATCCCGTGTGTTATAGTTGCAACCTCTCTCCGTCTGATTGTTTATGATTGATTGTCCTTCTTATAGATTCTGAGATAAACAACCTGGCCAAAGACCTGCAGCAGCTACAGTACGACTTTTTGCAACAGAATGACCAGCTACAGTCCAGCTACAACGACTTGTCTGAAGAGAAAGACCAGCTACAGACCAGCTACAACAGCTTGTCTGAAGAGAAGGACCAGCTACAGTCCAGCTACAACGACTTGTCTGAAGAGAAAGACCAGCTACAGTCCTGCCACAACGACTTGTTGCAACAGAATGACCAGCTACAGTCCAGCTACAACGACTTGTCTGAAGAGAGAGACCAGCTACAGTCCAGCTACAACGACTTGTCTGAACATTGTGATGACTTAACGACCACATGTAACGACCCGAATGAACAGATAGAGCAGCTGCAGATCAGATATAATAACGTAACTGAACAGAGGGACCAGCTACAGTCGGCTTTGGACCAGTTACTCACCAGACTGAACAACCTGACTGAACATTGTAATGACTTAAAGACCAGCCATAACAACCTGACTGAACATTGTAATGACTTAAAGACCAGCCATAACAACCTGACTGAACATTGTAATGACTTAAAGACCAGCCATAACAACCTGAATGAACATTGTAATGACTTAAAGACCAGCCATAACAACCTGACTGAACATTGTAATGACTTAAAGACCAGCCATAACAACCTGACTGAACATTGTAATGACTTAAAGACCAGCCATAACAACCTGACTGAACATTGTAATGACTTAAAGACCAGCCATAACAACCTGAATGAACATTGCAATGACTTAAAGACCAGCCATAACAACCTGACTGAACATTGTAATGACTTAAAGACCAGCCATAACAACCTGACTGAACATTGTAATGACTTAAAGACCAGCCATAACAACCTGACTGAACATTGCAATGACTTAAAGACCAGCCATAACAACCTGACTGAACATTGTAATGACTTAAAGACCAGCCATAACAACCTGACTGAACATTGCAATGACTTAAAGACCAGCCATAACAACCTGACTGAACATTGTAATGACTTAAAGACCAGCCATAACAACCTGACTGATCATTGTAATGACTTAAAGACCAGCCATAACAACCTGACTGAACATTGTAATGACTTAAAGACCAGCCATAACAACCTGACTGAACATTGCAATGACTTAAAGACCAGCCATAACAACCTGACTGAACATTGTAATGACTTAAAGACCAGCCATAACAACCTGACTGAAGAGAAGGATCAGCTTGAGACCCGTTTTGACCAGCTACAGACCAGATGTAACAACAACCCTACTGACCTGAAGAGGAGGCTGTGTGGTCAGTGAGACATCACTGTTTTTACTCATTGTTATGTATTGTTATTGTATATGTTGATCATCATTTATCATTAATCTGAGCAAATGAAAAACAAATACAAAAGCTGTGCCTAACTCTATTCTTTTTGTTATTAGAATCAGATGGATTTACATTCGATGGTGGTGTGTGTTATTACATCTCTACTGAGGAGAAAACCTGGGAGGAGAGCAGACAATACTGTAGAGACAAACAATCAGACCTGATCATCATAAACAGCACAGAAAAACAGGTATGATTGTGTGTGTGTGTGTGTGTGTGTGTGTGTGTGTGTGTGTGTGTGTGTGTGTGTGTGTGTGTGTGTGTGTGTGTGTGTGTGTGTGTGTGTGTGTGTGTGTGTGTGTGTGTGTGTGTGTGTGTGTGTGTGTGTGTGTGTGTGTGTGTGTGTGTGTGTGTGTGTGTGTGTGTGTGTGTGTGTGTGTGTGTGTGTGTCATAATTAATAGTAATAATTGCAACCTCTCTCTGAAGAAGACATAAAACTTACTGATAGTAGCTTTAAGTAACCAGCAGCTTTTCTGTCCAGGACCTTCTTCACAGAGTGTCTCCCAGAGATACTGGCAGATACCAGCATGTGTGGATCGGTTTGACTGAGAGAGAAGAGGAAGGAATCTTTAAGTGGGTGGATGGAACACCACTGACCTCACCAACGTAAGACTTTACCTTCATTAATAATAATAATAATAATAATAATAATAATAATAATAATAATAATAATGATAATAATAATAATAATAATAATAATATGGAACACCACTGACCTCACCAACGTAAGACTTTACCTTCATTAATAATAATAATAATAATAATAATAATAATAATAATAATAATATGGAACACCACTGACCTCACCAACGTAAGACTGTACCTTCATTAATAATAATAATAATTGTCTTTTTATTCACCCTGTGAATAAAAATACTTTAATTGTCCGAGTTTGCTCCAGTACTATATATAAAGCTTGTTATAAAGACGGACGGACAGACAGACAGACAGACAGACAGACAGACAGACAGACAGACAGACAGACAGACAGACAGACAGACAGACAGACAGACAAAGCTACTGTACCATAGCTGTACGTCACTAAGACATTTATACAATAATAATGATATACAATTATATATAATGGTATATTATACCGTCATACAATAATGTTGTCTATTTCACTATCTAGTAAATTTGTTTGTTTTAGTTTGTACACACTAAATATCCACACTACTGGGGTCATGATTAACCATTTAAGCACAAATTCAATCATTTTCAACACAATACAAATACATTAAAAAAATATATATTGACTCCAGGGTTTAAGAGGTTAAAAAATTAAACATTAAAGAGAGGAATAAGTCGTTGTAGTAAATGTGTTGTAATGATTGAAATGTTCTTTACTTCTACAGGTTCTGGTTGCTTCTTGAGCCTAATAACTGGGGAGGAGATGAAGACTGTGTTGGGTTCGTTTATGGTAGAGGATGGAACGACTATTCATGTTCTGCTCCTCAGCGTTGGATGTGTGAAAGAGTTGTGTAGTGAAATAAATCATCACTGTCACAATGTATCAGTTATGTACTGAAACATGTATTAAAGGGATAGTTCACCCCCAAAATGACTTTTTTCCTATCTATTAGTCACCCCGTGGAGACTTGAATTCATGGATATTTTCGGGGTTTTTGTCGCCTTCCTAAGTCAATACTATGATGACCAGCGGACCGCTATACAGGCAGCGGTTCTGGTAGGAAAGTATTACATTTTCTTTTTTTCCCACATAGGCCAGTCCTCTCTTCTGGGCACACAAGGTTTTAAGATGGGGGTCTGCGGCCAAATACATATTAATTTATATAAATACATATTAATTTATATAAATACATATTAATTTATAAATACATATTCATTTTTATAAATATATATTAATTTATAAATACATATTCATTTATATAAATACATATTCATTTATAAATACATATTCATTTATATAAATACATATTCATTTATATAAATACATATTCATTTGTATAAATACATATTCATTTATAAATACATATTCATTTATAAATACATATTCATTTATATAAATACATATTCATTTATAAATACATATTCATTTGTATAAATACATATTCATTTATAAATACATATTCATTTATAAATACATATTCATTTATATAAATACATATTCATTTATAAATACATATTCATTTATAAATACATATTCATTTATAAATACATATTCATTTATATAAATACATATTCATTTATATAAATACATATTCATTTGGGTCCTTGACATGAAAAGGTTTGAGAACCACTGCCTCAGCGTTCCTTGAGAGGGGTTCTAAATGGACCCTTACAGGCCTGTAACTCTGAGAGTGTACAAATGGAACCATTTAGTTCCATGTGTACACTCTCAGAGTTATGGGGATCCTTGAAATAATAATAAAGTAAAGTTTGAGAGCCGCTGCTGTAGATTCATAGTGTGTTGTTTTCTTAAATCAGTGCAAAACTAGCTTTTATGCATCTATTTCTCTTCATATTATCATCATTTATAACATCTCACCATTTGCTGTATTTCATATCATTTTATTTGTGTTAACATTTAACATTCTTATTAATTGATTGTGTTTTTTAAATTTTAGCTGTATATATATTTTTAAACTGTATATGTATTATTTGTATATGTTAATCATTGTGTATTTGTTGTTTAATATCTTTTAATATTGTTCCTGTTTTTATGTCTTCAATCATTTTTATCTCCATGCTTTGTATGAAATAATACATAATAAAGTGGCCCTTTTTATTGAGACATCAATAGTTTATTGTTGTTGTTATTATTACTATTATTATTATTATTATGATTATGATTATGATTATTATTATTATTATTATTATTACCCTTATTATTATTATTATACATTAGTATTAGTATTCTTATCATCATTATTAATATTATTAGGCAGGTTTGGTCATTTAAAAAAAAAATCACATTTTTTAATTATCGTTTTTTATTAATGCAATAGCATGCCAGATTTCCAGGAATAGAAAGCCTGCAGTTTATATTAGCTTGGATTCCCCATCGATGATGTCACTGGTAGGCATGTTTCTGAACTGTCCACAGCCCACCAATGAGACACAGAGAGAGTAGAACAGAAATGGTGCCATTTTATAATGAGCATTAGTGAGGACCAATTATATGAAAATATGCTGAAAATGGGTGAGGTAGTCCTTTAAATAAACAGCTTGTAATGTAAGGTCCTAAAGACATGGACGTTTGTAGTAGCCTATGTTGTTGCCGTGACGTTAATTATAATAATACTAAACTGTAATACAAATTTACAAGTTTACAATGTAGGCATTTATCAGACGCTCTTTATCCAGAGTGAATTACAATAAGCAAGTGTAAAAGGGCGGTAAGAATGAATAAAGCCAACTACGCCACCTAGGGAACTGTGCCCTAGGGCATACATGGGCAACTGGTGGCCCGGGGGCCACATGCGGCCCCCACCTTCACTTAATGCGGCCCACAGGTTAATATCAGAATAGTGATATATTATTGATTTCAGCTGTTATGATTCCTAACATGCAAACATGACCCACTTTAATTACTTCAGTCTGTATTAATGACTAGTATTACAATTCTATTGCCTTTTTTTATGTCCAATGTATTGTATTTAAGTTCATAAAGTTAAAGGTAGGGTAAGTGATTTTCTTTGGTTAAAATAAGTGTTAAATAGCTCTATATTCTGATAGTACTCATTGCTATAGAGTGTTTGTTCAGTAAAAGGAGTCTCCTTGTCTCTCCAGCTCTTTATAAAACAGAAAATGCATTTTCGTTTCAGTTTCAGTTTCATTTCCAATTTTATCCAATCAGGACAGAGAACTCAATCAGGGTATAGATTAAACAAGTGAAATTGGAAGTGATGACACTAAGAAATGAGCAGGCAAAATTGGAACTGGAACACTATAAAAATGGGTACTTTCTCCTGATTGGCTGAGATTTTGACACCTACCGGAAAATGTATTTTCTGTTTATTAAAGAGCTGGAGAGACGGGGAGACTCTTGTTACTGAACAAACACTCTATAGCAATGAGTTCTATCAGAATATAGTGCTTTAACCTTTTAACAAAATACTTTTTGTTTTAACACAAAAAATATCACTTACCCTACCTTTAACATAAGTATAACTAAATGCATTTGAAATTAAATAAAAATGTTACTTATCAGGCTTCCAATTCAAAAACAGCAAAAAACTTTTGTGTGACAGAATGGCGAAGTAAAGCATTAATTTACGAAAATAGTTAAATACAGAGATAAGAGGTATCTGCCCGACAGTATATGTAATGTGTCCCTCTGGAGTGAGTGTGGAAATATATCATCAAAGTTGCATCACCCCTGCCGCCCTAGGGAATAGTTTTAGTAATGTTAATGAAGTAAACCACCCAAATACATAAGTGACTCCTCACAGTTTGTGTACAATACATGATAAAGGCAGAAACATGTATTTAGCATGTATTTTAATTAGCAGATTATTTAGAATGCATCCAATGGAATAAGACTAATAACAATGGGTTAACAACAAAATACACTGTGCATATATGGGCCAATGGGGAGGAGGGGGAGGAGAGGCAGGCCGACTGGCCCAGGGTAGTGGCACCCCGATAGATCACAGCAAACCAAACCACACTAAATAAGCAAAACTGAATCAATAACAGTAAACACAACAGAAAAAGGGGGGTTACCACCACAACCACTGGGAGGCCGTCACCTGGTCCCAACGTGGATCCCCAGCACCAGACCTGCAATGGAAACAGTCATTAATAACCTAATAACCCATAGTGGAATATATTAAAATGACCTACTTTTCCAATTGGCAGTTTAATAGCAGAGGTAAAGGAAGTGTCAGGCATAGGCCTATGTGCCCGGTTATACAAAACAAATAACTAATAACAGTGGTGTAATGTAACTGAGTACATTTACTCAAGTACAGTACTTGAGTACAATTTTCTTTACTGGAGTATTTCCAATTTTCAGTACTTCTACTCCACTACATCTCAGAGGCAAATATTGTACTTTTACTCCACTACAATTATTTGACAACTTTAGTTACTAGTTACTTTGTAGATTTTGATTATCACTACAAAACATACATTAACCACTTCAGCCCTATATACATTTCAGCCATTTGAAAATAGCCGATCTACAAGCTCACACGACGCATTGTGAGCTTGTAGATCTGCTATTTTCAAAAGACTTTTATACTTTTTATACATTTGAAAAATTGTTAAACGGGACATTCTGCATAATGAGTACTTTCTACTTTTGGTCCTTTAAGTACATTTTGATACCAATACTTTTGTACTTTTACTCAAGTACATTTTTAATTCCGGACTCCACACCTCTCAGAGAGTGTGTGGGTGAAGTTTCAAGGCAATCAAAACAATGTCAATCAGTCAATCACATGCCATAATCACCTCTGATCGAAACGGTTTAATAATTGATGAATTTCACAATATCAGAGAGTATTATGGGTGCATTGTAATGCTAAATGCAAGTCTCTAAGTAATATTTTGGAAAATATGGCCCATTTTGTGACCATAAACAAAAATGCAAATTTATGGTCTATTTTTGGAATAGTTCATCTTGTATGCCATCATTTTATAATTCCAGCTAACCTTTTCTTTTTCTTTAATAAGTCAATAAAGACGTCAGTCACAAGAAATGGGTTACTCTTGAAAAGGGGATTTGAGAAGATTGTTACGACCCGACCTAAAAAAACTAAACACTTAAACACTTAAACTAAAAGAAAGCCTATGCTCACCTTACAAACCCAAAACAAGCACAGGTATCTTACCTAACCTAAACTAAAGAACACATGATCAAACAAACACAAAAGAAAGGACACCCACCCCTACATTACCAAGACTGTAACCCATGTCAACAGTGAACACTCTAAAACAGGGGTCTTCAACAGGGGGTCCGGGACCCCTAGGGGGTCCTCAGGGTTACTACAGGGGGTCCGCCAAATATTTGTGTGATAGGATTATTTTTTTTACCTTAACCACTTGAACCCATAGCATCCCCTTTCTGAGGAGAACTTAAGCCAAAAATAGCAGATCTACAAGCTCACAACGCCTCGCGCTGCGAGGCGTTGTGAGCTTGTAGATCGGCTATTTTTGGCAGAGGTTTGGTGTAGTGGGAAAAAAGAGCAGACCAAGTAAACAAAACAATATATAATCTGAAACACAATTGTAGACAATATAGAGGGGGTCCCTGCTTCATCTCTCTCTCTCAGCTAGGAGGTCCTTGACCTGAAGACAGGCAGCTTTAAAGGTGAGCCTGGTCACAGGAGCCAATCACCAGCCGGGTCCACCTGTTAGCCAACCACTCACATTCAGACACCACTCACACCCCAGCTGGTACTCAATCACTCAATCAGCACCACTCAATCACCCATACACCAATGAGTACACAGGGCAACGCACAGGAAAATACATATATGACCCTATAGGGTCATAACATCTCCCCCTTAAGATCACACATTTCTTCCTTAAGAATTTTTTATTTCGCATCTCACAGAACCCAAAGAAAACCAAAACATGCTGAATTCCAACTCCTTCCTCCTATGTCCCCACTAAACCCTCTCTCCTAGTGTCTCCACTGAGACACCTTCCCTCCTAATGTCTCTACCACGTATCCTCTTCCTCCTAACGTCTCCACTGAGACCTCAATCACGAAACTATGAACTACAGCATGACACACAGAATCACCACATCACAGAAGAACTACAAAAAGTACAAAGTCTTAACACTAAGGGGGAGGGCACACACAAGGTTAGCAGGTTTTACAGGACTGAAAACAAGCTTGCGCAGACTTTGAGGAACCCACCAATTTAGAGTGGAACCACAAGTGAATACAAACAAAGCACTAAGATACAAATATGAATGAACTGCATTTACTCTCAAAGGTGTCACTAAAGCAATGTGCTTCAGGGTTAGAGTGCATGGTGGTGTTAGGCTGAGGGGCAGGTACACCCTGACGGCTTCAGCCCTAATGTGTACACATCAGCTCCTTGTTTGGAGCTCCACCTCTCAGAGATGGAAGGTCAGCCTAGACTAGACTCTATTGAGCCCCCCCCCAGCACTATTAATAATTGCTATTACCCTGTAAGGCACTATGATATTTCATGGGTATTTATGTTGGTTAAGGCCACACTACTAATTCATTGGTGGAATATGCTATGTATGGAAAAAGGACAAGACATATAATATAACGTGTGTGTGTGTGTGTGTGTGTGTGTGTGTGTGTGTGTGTGTGTGTGTGTGTGCGCGTGTGCGTGTGTTAATTTCCATCAGTTTCTTTTCTGCTGCAGCTTCACCTTCAGTCTCTCCACCTGCTGCTCCAACTACACCATATGAGAGGAAGGAAGGATGGAGAGAGAGAAAGAAAGAAAGAAAGAAAGAAAGAAAGAAAGAAAGAAAGAAAGAAAGAAAGAAAGAAAGAAAGAAAGAAAGAAAGAAAGAAAGGCGACTATCGTTTCAGGAAAAGTTAAAGTTCAGACCGTTTTAAGTGAGCCCACATGTCGTGACAGATTGTCACCAGCAGAGGGCAGTCATAGTCAACCATAGTGTTCAGTGATGTGAATGTCTCTAGTGACAGATGACACACAAACACTCTTTATTTGACTCTTTGGTCCAATTTCATACAAACTCTTTTAGTATCATCTAACTAAGCAGTGTTTGATAAAACTATTAATGTATTGTTTGTTTATTTACTTTTATAAAACTATAAATGTATTGTGTGTTTATTACATTTGATAAAACAATAAATACATTGTGTGTTTATTTACTTTAATAAAACTATAAATGTACTTTGTGTTTATTGCATTTGATAAAACTATACGGCAACCGGTCGGGTGGGCACCAAACCCGTCTGGGCACTAGGGACATGTGGGCACCTGGACGAGTGGGCACCTGAATTAGGATTTGTGTTAGCATTGCGCACCCCAGTGGCCAAAGCTGGAACTGGAACTTTCACACTGACTACTAAAGTTACCTGTCCGCCCTCTCCACCCCCGCCCGTCTCTCTCTCATGTGTTCTATCTCTCTCTCTCTCTCTCTCTCTCTCTCTCTCTCTCTCTCTCTCTCTCTCTCTCTCTCTCTCTCTCTCTCTCTCCGTCTGTCCGTGTCCTGACATGTTGGTGACCCCTGATAGTGTGTAGATACATCATGTTTAATGGTCTGTGGAACAGGATGAGTGAAAACACAGACATTTAACTGATGGAGGAACAGCTCTATATGAATGTATGAAATGTCTGTCTGTCTGTCTGTCTGTCTGTCTGTCTGTCTGTCTGTCTGTCTGTCTGTCTGTCTGTCTGTCTGTGTCACTTGTTTGATCATACACTCTATATGATGTCATGGTACAGACATTATAGGTGTCTTAAAATAAACTGATCAACTAGTCATGTCTTACATCACTTTACTTTTATACACACCTTTCTTTCTTTCTTTCTTTCTTTCTTTCATTCAAAGTAGCATTATGCAACTACCCCGGATTTTGAACAGGATCCACCAGGTCTGTGAGCAGCTAATCTCCTGCACAGTTGAAACTGTGCACACACTCCCTGGAGGCCAGAGCAGAACCTCTGCCCCAAGTCTTTCACATCGGCCTGTTACAGCACCACCAGGAGTCCCATTTTCGACTCAATAATTCTACTTCCGGCAGGCTTCCGGGTGCTTCAAAACGCCACTGAGCACATTCATTCGCTGATTGAAATGATAGCTGGGGGCGGGGCAATCCGCCCTCTAGTTATATTATACCTCTATGTATTTAACCCACTGTTCTCTAAACCCCCAAACACGACACAACAACAAGGTCAACATGTTTATATGTCTGCTGAAATATGTGATAATAAAGTCTGCCCCTAGCAACTGGTGATGCTGAACTAAATAATAGAATGTGACGTCCTGATTGGCTGCTGAGTGAAGCAGGAAGTGAAAGTTTATGGAGTTTCCAGCTATGGTTTCCAGTAAGAACATCTGATCATGTGACACTTTCAGTGGTGGAAGAAGTATCCTTTATTTTTTCACTTAAGTAAAAGTAGAAATATCAATGTTACAAATAATTGTCCCGTATTTAAAATGGAACATTTGTATCTACAAAGTTATGTTTTAAAAAGTTACGTTTTCAAATAATTGTAGAGGAGTAAAAGTATGATATTTGCCTCTAAGATGTACAGTAGTATAAAGTATTGAAGAATTTAAGTAAAGAGTAAATGTACTTTCCAGCACTAGACGGTTTGATCACATGACCAAGGTGTGTTCTGTGAGAAGGAATGTGTCTGTTTCTCACACACACACACACACACACACACACACACACACACACACACACACACACACACCACACACACACACACACACACACACACACACACACACACACACACACACACACACACACACACACACACACACACACACACACACACGGCAGTGAGATGTAATGAGGCTTGGATTGGAGGAGTGAGCGTGACTTAAATACACATAACACAACAGCACTTATAGCAGCGACGCTGAACACATACACACACACACACGTCACACACACACACACACACACACACACACACACACACACACACACACACACACACACACACACACACACACACACACACACACACACACACACACACAGCTCTCAGTAGAAAGCAGAAGTCATCCAAGGAGAACAGAACATTAAAGTATCAGCACATCGTCTGTCAGGTGGAAAACTATTATGTCCAGAACTGTTACTTTTCAGAATTCAAATTTAAAAAGTTTCATAAGTATCAGATCTATAAGATTTGAGCTTGTAGATCTGTTACTTTTTACTACTTGTTTGTGACACATTGTTATGATAAAGTAGGACATTGATTTATGAAAAACCATAGAAAGTTAAAATATGGAGATAAGAGGTTTCTGTGTGACAGCAACGATAGTCTGACCACATCCTGAATCCTACAAAGAGGATACTTATACTCACATGATACTTATACTCACATCATACTTATACTCACATGATACTTAAAGAGATTAAAGAGGACAATAATACTCACATGATACTTATACTCACATGATACTTAAAGAGATTAAAGAGGACAATAATACTCACATGATACTTATACTCACATGATACTTAAAGAGATTAAAGAGGACAATAATACTCACATGATACTTATACTCACATGATACTTAAAGAGATTAAAGAGGACAATAATACTCACATGATTCTTATACTCACATGATACTTATACTCACATGATACTTAAAGAGATTAAAGAGGACAATAATACTCACATGATACTTAAAGAGATTAAAGAGGACAATAATACTCACATGATACTAATATGTTTCTTCTGTATGAAGAGAACATTCATCTATGTAACAGAATAATCTCTGTGTAACAAGTCTTAGGGCTTCATGTATCTCTATCATGTGATAATGATAATACAAATAATAATAGAATAATAGCTTCAAAAACATAATCATTTAAGAATAAAAAAAAAAAAGGGGGGTAGCCCATTGGCAGGGCCTGATTAACCCTTTGTGGTGCCCTGGGCTCACACCAGGTTTGGTGTTGATTTTAAAATTGAGGAGAGTGTTGCTGCTGATGCATTTACACCCCCCCGACCCCCCCCCCCCCTCCATATGTCAGCTCCCAGTAGGCTACAACAGTATCAGACCGGTCAGCTCCCACATTTTCTTTAAACATTTTGGGAAAATTAGTCAATTTAACACAGAGCTGCTCACATGCCCTAGTTTGGTGCCCACCTATCCTGTTACCGTCTATTTGACCAACTATTATATATATATTTTTTAAGGACCACATGGTCATCGTTATGATGTAAATAACGGGATTAAATGCACTGACTGTAAACAATAATGCACAGCTAATGATACAAATCACACCCAGTGTGAAGTGGGCGGTGTCTTGCTAGCTAATCACAATACTGAATGGAGTCAACCAATCATGTACAAAAAATAAATACATTTATTGAAACACTCTTTATGAAAGTCATATTCCGATGATGGAAGCTCACTTAAAAGAATAATGTGTTTTTTTTAATACCCTTTCCACCCACAATGTGTGATTCACTTAAAAAAAAACATAAATGTGTTTTTTTTAAGTGCATAGTCCTATTTATAGGGCTATGCACATGTGTCATGTTTCCCTAGCCAATCACAGTCCTGAATAGACTGTGATTGGCCAATCACGGTGCAGGGTTAGGGGGGTACACTGGTGGCCAATCACAGCGCAGGATTTGGTGTGCAAATATCCAAACCTCACATATAGGGCCCAAAAACACACTAAAACACTGACTACTAAAGTTACCTGTCTGCCCTCTCCACCCCCCCCCCCACCCCGACTCTCTCATGTGTTCTATATCTGCCTCTCTCTCTCTCTCTCTCTCTCTCTCTCTCTCTCTCTCTCTCTCTCTCTCTCTCTCTCTCTCTCCGTCTGTCCGTGTACGGACATGTTGGTGACCCCTGATAGTGTAGATACATCATGTTTAATGGTCTGTGGAACAGGATGAGTGAAAACACAGACATTTTAAGGAATTTATGAGTCGTGAGACAGTTCTGTCTGTCTGTCTGTCTGTTTGTCTGTCTGTGTGTGTCACTTGTTTGATCACTCTATAGACCCCTTAACAGACGACGTCACACTGATAAGAACCAGTATGCGTGCAACCAGTATGCGCGCAATGAAACCCATTCTGTCAGGTCTCGCTAGGACGCGCCTCACCAGCCAACACACAAGAGGGGGTTGGGGTGTGCTGCAACCAGCGCACCCCAAAACAACAGGTTGGGAATTGATTGCGTGAAACAATCACCTGTGCGTCCAGTCTCAATGTTGGTAAACAAATAATTGATCTATATGATGTCATGGTACAGACATTATAGGTGTCTTAAAATAAACTGATCAACTAGTCATGTCTTACATCACTTTACTTTTATACACACCTTTCTTTCTTTCTTTCTTTCTTTCTTTCTTTCTTTCTTTCTTTCTTTCATTCAAAGTAGCACTATGCAACTACCTCAGATTTTGAACAGGATCCACCAGGCCGAAGGCTCTGTCTGTGAGCAGCTAATCTCCTGCACAGTTGAAACTGTGCACACACTCCCTGGAGGCCAGAGCAGAACCTCTGCCCCAAGTCTTTTACATCGGCCTGTTATAGCGCCACCAGGAGTCCCATTTTTGCAAAACACTTCTCTTTTCTTTTCTACTATTCCTGCGGATTTTGTCCAAACATCACGCAATTCGGTACAATGTGATCAAGACGCATCTGTCAGTTTTTTCCTATTCCAATTGGCTATGATTGTCTTCCAAACTTTGCAGGAGTGTCTCGTTTTGGCACAAAATGCCACAAATCATGAACACAGCTCCCGATTGCTGTGAAACTTTGCACGCACACTCACAGGCCAAGGAACCTCCACCCCAGATTGTTCACATCGGCCTCATGGTGGCGCTGCAACAGCCCACTTAACATTTTGGCCAATAACTCTTGAACCGTAGTTTGTACAATTCTTAGAGTTTTCTTCAAAACACACGTTTTGCTACGAGTCCCACAGATTTTGTCCAAATCTCACACAAACCGCTACACATTATCTCTGGGGTCATGTAATCAACATGTATAAGTTAGATTTTTCAGCCACTCTAAGTGGCTATGACCAACGTTTGTGTACCCTGGGTAGGCAGCCCGGCCTGGCGGAGACCTTGTGCTCTGAGGAGCACACTTTTCTATAGTTACCACTGAGTTAAAAGAGCCTGCCTGCTCAAAGGTCATGTCTCACCTATAGACACAGGATCTAAATGTCTCAAATGAAGAGCAGAGAGACCAAATACAACCACAAGTTATATTGTATTAACATATTCTACCATACAGGTTGGACAAAATACACTTTTATTCACTAAGTTACATTAAACCAACTTTAACTATGATTTTCTTCAAAAATCCAGAATGTCGTCTTCCTGGAGACAGATGATGTAACACCGTATCTTTAATCTGATTGGCTGATTCTTCTAAACTACATAACACACCCTCCTCCCTTCTCTGTCAGACTCCACATCGTCAGTCGAGGTAGAAACACCTGATTATTAATATTATTATTATTATTATTGTTATTAATCTCATCTGTTAAATTAAATCAAGTTAAATTCAGTTCAGTTTTGATCAGTGATGATGAAGATTCCAGCCACCGTCCTCATCCTCTCCTCTGTACTTTGTGTCAGAGCAATGCCAGGCTGTAAGTATATTTATGTTATTATATAGGATATCAATACTATTATTACACTATGTTTATACATATAGCTATACTGTTATAATCCCAGGCTGTAAATACATCACATTTATGTTATTATATAACACATCGTCTCTGTTGGCTGGAAACCTCATTATGTCCAAAACGTACTTACTTTTCAGGATTCAAAGAAAAAAATGGGTAAATGGCAAAAAAAAAAAATTGCAGATCTACAAGCTAAAGAATGTTTGCATCACGATGCGTTTTGATCTTGTAGATCTGTAATTGTTTGCTGTTTTTGTGTGACACTGTAGTATGATGAAGTAGAGCATTAGTTTACAAAGAAACATTAAAAGAGATGAGAGGTTTCTGCCTGACAACAACGATGTACTTTTGTATTCATATTATTATAAAATATCGCCACCTTGCTAAACTAATGGCCTGAGTAAAGTTTTTAAACGTTTTTCAGAACATTTTTTAAACTGATCCAAAACAAAACTATATGATATTTATTAATCATTTCACCCAAAACGTTTATAACAAATTATGACTATTAACATAAAAATAGCACTGTCAGTTATGTAACATAAGAGATTTAAATAGGTTTAAATAGGATTTTCTCCAGACTTAGGCCATTGTTTTGGGAAAAAAAGCCTATTTTGTCCTAAGTCACACTAGGGAGATAGGGCCATTCTACTAAAAGGGGAGTGAACAGCATGATCCTTTTCTATTAGGAGATGATGAGGCCATTTTACCAGAGGTGGTCAGTGTCATGAGGAGCTGACTTAGGCAAAAATACATAATTTTCCTCAAAAAATGACTTAGGCCGTTAGTTTAGCAAGGTGACGATATATGTTTATATTTATATATGTAGTGTGATTATATATAAATCAATAAATAAACATCATTACAGTGTGGCTTCCATATGATTCAGTGTGGTTACAATGTTTCACAGAAAGATACTTATAACATTCAACCTTTAATTCATGATTATTCAACTTTAGAACCAAACCTGATAGTTTAACCCATTAAGACCAGGAAAGCATCTGTGTCATTTTGAAGATTTCTTTGGCTATTCAAAAATAGCAGATCTACAAGCTCGTAGCCACGCTCCGCTATGAGCTTGTAGATCTGCTATAATTTTTTTAAATCGTGGACAATTTGTGCAAATCTTTGAATATATGTATTTATTTTTAGATATTTTGAGATGGGGGTCCACAGTCAAATATCTATATATTTTTTAAACTGTTAGGATATAGAAGACATTAGAATCCCCCAGAAGCAAAGATTTGAGTTACAAATATTCACTTTAAAAAATATATATGTATACAAAGATTTGCACACATTTTCCACAATTATTTAAAAAAATAGCAGATCTACAAGCTCATAGTGCGGCACTCGGTGCCGCACTATGAGCTTGTAGATCTGCTATTTTTGAATAGCCCAAAGAAATCTAAAAATGACACAGATGCGTTGCCAGTTTGAATGGGTTAAAGTGATGGTGTGATGAGTCACTTTATGTTTATATAAGTTTTATTTAATGTAATGTGTTTTCTTTCCAGTCTTCCATGAGGATATTGCTGTCGTTGGCTGTTCAGACCCAGATAAAAACACTGATGCAGAGCTCATGTATGGAGTGGATGGTGAAGTGTTGATGTATGCTGACTTCAACAAAGGGAAGAGAGTGTATCCTCAGCCTGGGTTCATTGATCCAATCACCTACCCAGGAGATTTTAATGATGAGTTGGCTGAGCTGGAGGACTGCAAAGCCAACCTGAAGACTTCTCTCTCTGCCTACAAGAACCCACCAGTGAAACTAGGTACAGAAATATTAACTATAAATATTAACACAACAACAACTATTCACACAACACAACTGTTGAACATACACTATTTGACATAAAATGAAAACATTTAGATGAATTATATTAAACAGTTATGTTTTTAAGTAGATTTTTTTTCTAAACACTTTGTATTGAATCATTCAAAAACGGTCCTCTGAGCTATTTTGGTTACAAGTATTTTGTTTAATGTATTTATTTGGTCATCAGCTATTTGTGGGTCATTTCTTTATGTTGTGTATCATTGTGGGTCTGTTTAAAACAGTTACATGATTATATTGCTTTACAGCACTACAGTGATCTATCATTCTGTGATCGGCTAGTGTGTTTTGATGAGTTTGCGATCGATTGCTTGGGTCTGCCACAGTCCTGAAAAGAGCTGCTTTATGTTTCCTCCTCAGAACCAGAGGCGGATTAACCCTTCCTGTGCTACGACCCGTTTTTATTGCACTGCTGACGTTTTATATAAAGAGTACACTGTGTGTTTGAGGAGAGACACATCTTTGTGTGATTTATTCATTCACACTTTTGTCTTTTACAGGTGAAAACTGTCGTTAGACAACACAAAGTTTAACAAAACATATAATATTGTGAACTGTGCATGAAGTTGTGAACTGTAATATCGTTTTGAAATAGTTTCTTCAAGAGTTTAATTCAGTGTGATTGTGTGTGCGTGCATGCGTACGTTTGTGTGTTTGTGTGTGTGTGTGTGTGTGTGTGTGTGTGTGTGTGTGTGTGCGCGCATGTGCGTGTGCGCACACACTGCAGGACTAGAAGTGATCAAATTACTGTAGGCTACAACAGCAGTACTAATGTTTAGTTTAATTACATGAATTAATGAGGGTGGCGCAGTGGTAAAGTATCTGCCCACCACCGCAGAGATTGTGGGTTCAAATCCACCGTGGTGCATCCGGCTTTGTCATGCGTCTATATGAACACAACTGGTCCGTATGCGGGGGAGGGGAGCCGGGCGGGAAAGAGGGTCATATCACTGTACGTACTGCTACGGTGTGGGGAGGAAACAATTGGCAAAAGAAATACTAAATTGGGCAGATAATAATAATGAGTTTAGGTTTAAGTATATTGTTCACCTGTGGATCATCAGTCTTACTCAATTCTGTGATGTGAGGCTGACCCTGGGTCTGCTGTATGACATACAGTATATATTATATCTCTGTGTCTTTGTGTATTTTATGTGTCTGTAGAAGAACCTCATCTCATCCTCTACCCCAGAGACCATGTTGCACTGGGAGTGGACAACACTCTCATCTGTCATGTGACTGGTTTCTATCCTGCACCAGTGACCATCACATGGACCAGAAACACCCTCAACCTGACCTCTGACATCACAGCCAGCGTCCCGCTCTTCAACCACAAAGACGTGACCTTCAGCCAGTTCTCCAGTGTGAAGTTCACACCAGAGCAGGGAGACATCTACAGCTGTACAGTCACCCACCAATCACTGACTGGACCTGAGACCAGGATGTGGGGTAAGAACACTGTCCTGATAGACACTGTCCATAAATACTGTCCATAAATAAACACTGTCCTGATAAACACTGCTTCTAAATAAACACTGTCCATAGATAAACACTGTCCTGATAAACACTGCTTCTAAATAAACACTGTCCATAGATAAACACTGCTTCTAAATAAACACTGCTTCTAAATAAACACTGTCCATAGAAAAACACTGTCCTGATAAACACTGCTTCTAAATAAACACTGCTTCTAAATAAACACTGCTTCTAAATAAACACTGCTTCTAAATAAACACTGTCCATAGATAAACACTGTCCTGATAAACACTGCTTCTAAATAAACACTGTCCATAGATAAACACTGTCCTGATAAACACTGCTTCTAAATAAACACTGCTTCTAAGGGCGGATTCACACTGGGTCCGATTGAATCAAATCGTCCCCGAGTACGCTTGGCTGGCCAGCATTCACACTGGCCAAGACTCGAAACCATTTCGTTTAACAGTAATGGTAAATATGTGCCTCATGGGGGCGCTGTGGACTATGGGGCTTTGGGAGAGGGAATTTCATTCACAGAAGAAAAGTCACTCTAAAGTGAATAAATAAGTTTGACTGTGTTCCTGACGTTGTCTTGAGTTATAATAACAACAGATCAACAATACACAACCAAAGCAGTGTGTGCACTGGTCTTTGAAACCTCGAAATGTAACGTCGTCTGTTAATATGATATTGGCGTCACGGACGCATCCTTGGTATGACGTCACGGACTAAACCTTGGTGTATTTATCCTTATAAATACGTTCGCCACACATGTGTTTTTTGTTTATTATTTTTCACGGCTCGCGCTACTCAAACACTAGCGGGATTATTATTTCTTGTCAACATTCAAGTAGAACTATGAGAAGGTATAACCCAGCTAAAATAATGTGTAGTTATAAAAAATATAAAAGGATATATGATTAGCACTTCCTTCTCTTGGTACGGATGGATTCACACTGCAACATTCCGTTCCCGAGCGCGCAGCAATCGGACCCGAGACTACCTCCCCAGGTGGTTTCGGGTACGGTACGGTGATGCGTTACGGGGAACGGTTCGCTACGTTCACACTACCACAATATCTGCTATGTGGTCCGGGGTGCGCACCCGGGACCATAGTGTGAAACCGCCCTAAATAAACACTGTCCATAGATAAACACTGTCCTGATAAACACTGCTTCTAAATAAACACTGTCCATAGATAAACACTGTCCTGATAAACACTGCTTCTAAATAAACACTGTCCATAGATAAACACTGTCCTGATAAACACTGCTTCTAAATAAACACTGTCCATAGATAAACACTGTCCTGATAAACACTGCTTCTAAATAAACACTGTCCATAGATAAACACTGTCCTGATAAACACTGCTTCTAAATAAACACTGTCCATAGATAAACACTGTCCTGATAAACACTGCTTCTAAATAAACACTGTCCATAGATAAACACTGTCCTGATAAACACTGCTTCTAAATAAACACTGTCCATAGATAGACACTGTCCATAGATAGACACTGTTCATTGATAGACACTGTTCATAGATAGACACTGTTCATTGATAGACACTGTTCATAGATAGACACTGTTCATTGATAGACACTGTTCATAGATAGACACTGTTCATAGATAGACACTAGTGTCCATAGATAAACACTGTCCATTAACAAACATTTTTTTCTGAGTGCATAGAGTGCATCATCCTCCATTATATTATATTAGTGTGTGTGTGTGTGTGTGTGTGTGTGTGTGTGTGTGTGTGTGTGTGTGTGTGTGTGTGTGTGTGTGTGTGTGTGTGTGTGTGTGTGTGTGTGTGTGTGTGTGTGTGTGTGTGTGTGTGTGTGTGTGTCTCCAGATGTGGACCAGATGGACCAGTCCAGTGTGGGTCCAGATGTGTTCTGTGGGGTGGGGCTGACCATCGCTCTGCTGGGCGTTGCCATGGGAACCTTCTTCCTCATCAAAGGAAATGAATGCAACTAAAACCATTCATCAAATGTACAGTTCCTGTCTACATGTTACATACTGTGATGTGGTTTAAATGCAGAGAGACATCTTCTCTGTTCTATAAATTAATGCCAGTAATCCCAAATCCCTAAGCTTGTTCAAGAGCATATCATGATTTGTTGAATGTTTTTTGAAAGTCCAACATAACCATGCCGTAGTAGAACTTTCCCATATCTATCTATACTTATATATCACTTCTTTCCTTATGTGATCAGTTAGATAGAGCAGACATCTGTAGAATGAGATTTTCTGAAACCAGATTAGAATTCAAACAGCAAACAGTTTGTTATATGGCTTATTGAAAGAGTGATGACTTTAGATAAAACAAAACATAAAGTTGTGACCTGTAAGTATTGATGACTTTGCCTGTTTGTTGAACACTTTATTAAAAGGAAAAGCATCAGCCTGGACTCCTTCTATTTGACAAAACCACTCTTTTGTGTTCTTTATCATCCAGTAAACCTCTTTTCTATGTTTTGTGTTTTTAATTCCCTGAATGGCTGTTCATCACCTGAGTTTGTTTCTGGCCTTAAAGGATGACTTCACCCATTTTCATCCATATCTTCATATAATTGGTCCTCACTAATAATGCACATTATAAGATGGCGTCAACTCACTCTGTGTCTCAGAGGAGGGCTGTGTGGACAGTTCAGAAACATGTCTGTTTCTTTTCCTTTTTTCCAGGAATAGAAAGGCTGTGGTTTCTATTAGCTTGTAATCATCAATGATGTCATTGGTGTGTCCACAGCTCTCCAATGAGACACAGAGTGAGTAGATGGAAAATTGCATAATGAGCATTACATCAAGATACCTAATAGAATCCTAATATCCTTCACAAAATGATTGGCATAAAAATTTCACCCATTTACACAAAGCGATGGCGGAGGAAACCATGCAGGGCACGAACCTGCTCATCAGGAGCAATTAGGGGTTCAGCGTCTTGCTCAAGGACACTTCTACACTAACCTAGGGGGGAGCCTGGGATCGAACTGGGAACCTCACAGTTACCATCTGGCCGCTCTATCGGCCACTCTACCCCGGAGCCAATGCCGCCCCTTCTACGCTCACCTTCCAAAGACTGTCAAGCTTTTTACAAAATAGCAGATCTACAAGCTCAACGAACGATCTGAAATTTTTGGTCTTTTTGGGGTCTTTAAAAAAAAAAATAATAGTCTTTGGTGGGCCTTTACAGTTATGTTACAGCAATTTCACATGAGAAATTTATTATCTGATGTTATTGTTATTATTAACTTCTTCCCTCCATTAACATAAGACATGCAATGTACTATATTCTCATCCATGATACACATGATGAAAACAGAGCTATATTGTCCAACTTGACCATACTGTACAATACCAAATACTCTAAAACCAGTTCACCCGTGATGCAAGCTTGTACGTCTGCTATTTTTGTGCAGTATCTGCATATTTTTTTATACTTTTGAATTTACAAACAAATATGCTCTTCTGGGGGTCCCTGGCACAAAAAAAGAAATCCGATGGGGGTCCATGGCCTTAATGGGTTGCACAAATAAAAACGTAAACATACAAAGTTTTTCTTTTAATCTGAGGTAGAAATCGCACAAAATAAATTTAAAATGATAAAAATGTAAACGTAACAAAGCTGTTTTTCTTGTTTTTAAATATATTATATTTTGTCAAAAATATATTATATATTTTGTCATATACAGCCTACATTTGCAAACATTTCAGTGCTGAGTAGACCACGTTACATTTGTGCAACAAGAGAAGAGCCAGTGCCATATTAATATTTGAGCATTTTAAATATCATCCATTAAGACAACTATATTCAGACAGTTTAATTGAGACAATACACGTCACGATCCATCACTTGGTGCAGAATGTATACTGTACAGTAGGCATAACAGTTCCTTCTGTAGGCAACTTTAGCCAACATTAGTGGTGGAAAAAGTACTCAAATGTTTTACTTAAGTAAAAGTATCAATACCACAATGTAGATGTCAAATCCTTTTTAAGCAGAAACCAGCGGTCATTGTGTGCTCAGCTGAGAGCTGGTATCCTGCCTCTTGCTATTGAGGTAGGTCGGTTCTCAGCTGTGCCAGAAGAGAATAGGATATGCAATGTATGTAGTTTTATTGTACTCTGTATGACGATTTGAGGGTTGCTTTATTTGATGTAATGCAAAAACAAAAACCTGATCTATTCTGGCAAGATGATGGCCAGAAGTTGGAGTGGTTGGTTAATTATGAGGTATTTAAGACAGACGGCACATTTTGTTTCTAGTGCCTGGAGTAGAAGACAATCTCATCTCTTCAAATAGGTTCTTGTCCGGTCCTCTGTTAAGATGTGAGGTAACAGGCCCAATGTTGTATTTTAAGTTGTATTTATGTAATCTGCCATGTGCAGGAAGCTTGAGTGTTTTAGTTTGTTATTTGTTTGTTTATTGTTTTTGAATTATTATGTCGGTTCATCGTTTGTCAAATGAAATGCTAGTGTCCTGTAAGTCCATATGGGCTGGGCTTCCTTTGGAAGCATGACACTTTAATAAAGAAAAAAATCAAATCAAAATCAATGTAGAAATACTCTGTTACAAGTAAAAGTCCGGAATTCAAAATTGTACAAAAAAGTTACAATTCCTTAAAATTATACTCATCTCATGTATAGTAGGCTACTTGAGTACATGTACTCAACTACATGTAGTTTCATTCCACCACTGTCAGCCTTAGATTAGTTACTTACTCACCTGAAAGAGAAAGAGAAAGAGAACACACTTTTGTTCCATAGGCCCACATGTCTTGGTTTCAGAGAGCATGTAAATATGAACTTTTGCCCCTAAGTCTTTATATTCCATAATGTCCCACCTCCGTGTTGTTTTTACTCATGGGAGAATGCAGGCTTGACGCACGTCGTCAAGAAAATCCATGGAAATCAGTTTCCTTTCAAAACAATGCGCATTTCAAAATAAGAGTTTTTAAAAAATCTATACTTATAATGCTATAATTCAATGCACGTTTTATTTTGAAATCGTACTACTGGAAATAGAAGGGAAAAAAAGGAAAACAGCCAGACAAAGGTGCAGGGGTATGAAACATAGATATAGAAACCTAGATACCTCATTGGCCTCTGCAGTTCATTGTAACGACTGGTCTCTCAATACAAGGCTCTTCCGGGGGGCTGTTTGACTACTGACCAATCACATCACGTTAACTACTGGCCAATCACAGCGCGTCTAACTGACTAGTTGCTGCGCGGCTGCCTCTTAAGAAAAGACCCACCCCACCTGCCTCTGATTGGCCTACCGAACGCCCCCTTCTGTGACGCACACGGAAGTTTCCAGCTTGCCCCCCAGAAGCATAGAGGAAGCGGAAGTGCGTCCGAGATGCCGACTCTTCAGAGCCAGAGGAAGCGTCTACCTTTATATGTCTATGGTATGAAACCACGGATCTGTGAGAGTGAGGGAGTCGTGTCGTACACACAATGAATGAGGGTGACAATGCAAGCAGTTACACACCTGCTTGCATTGCTGATGGTAGTAAGGGGATGGAGCGGTATAGGGGGCGGTAGTGATGGGTGCGGGGTGCTCCCCCCCTGACTCCAGTGAGCTTGTAGATTAGCTATTTCCGATGGTTTACAGTGGGTGTGTGTTTTTACAAGGGAAGGTCTGTTGGTCCTTTGGCTTTGTCACTAAAGCATCTGCCTCTCAAACACAAGGTCCCCAGTTCAAGCCTCACCTCATGCAGACTTCATTTAAATTGCATTGCACACAACATGACTGTATCAATTAATGCATGTGCAATTGTTAAAGATAACATGAAATGCTTATTTGAGAGTATTTTTTTTAATGTATGACATACTTCAGTGTGAAAATAGGCGATCTACAATCTCACAACTTTTCAGATAGCAACGCGTTGTGAGCTTGTAGATTGTCTATTTTCACTAGTTTCTGTTCCGAGGAGACAAAAAAAATCTTTATTGGTAAATGGTTTGTGAACCAGTGATCTAGAGTAGTTAGCGAAACAGAGGCTTGGTTCATAACGGACGGAAAGAGTTATCAACAGATATCAACAGACACTATCAGGGAGGCCATATTTCTAGCTCAATGAGAAGAGAGGCAGACCAAAGGTCCAAAGGCCGCCGGTTTGATCACAGTCCCCGACAATGTGTTGAGGTGATCATGATTTGGCATTCTTAGGTTTACACATAGTGGCCCTCATTTATCAACGCAGTGCAGCCCAAATAATGGGCGTACGGCGAGATCACCGCACCTTTCGGCATTTATCAATATATCCTGACGTTGGCTTCATCCTACCGTAGGCTGAGATCTCACGTCTGGTCGAGACCAGTTGTTGACTTTGGCTGCGCCCGTTTATTCCATTGTATTGTAGACCTGCGGAGCAGCATTGTCTGACTGTCTGACAGGTATCTGGACACATAATCCACTCCTAAATGTATATCTACACTAATAAATAATCCCTGTGAAAATATAACATTTTATAAAGTAATTTAAACAAACTGCTTTAACAGTCATTCGGTTAAGCTTGCAGATCTGGCTGCATTGGCTATTTGAAAATAGCAGATCTGCAAGCTCACAACGGGTCGCGTTGTGAGCTTGTAGATCTGCTATTTTCAAAATATACGAGCGCTTTTGCGTCGGGAGTCCCGCGGTCGGGAGGGGGGCCGGGAGGGGTGCGGGACCTGGGGCATCACCTGCATCCTGACTCACAGCGGTCCAGGACTTCACTACACTGAGAATAAAGGCAAACATGCATCAGTCACCTTGTGGATTCTTGTGTGCTTTGTAAATGATGAAGGCGTTGAACAGGGAGATTTGGAAGAGGTAGACAGCAAACTTGTTGGTCCACTTTGCTGTCTTTCTGACAAAGGGATAATAGCTTATGTTTTGGTCCATTCTGTCCACTCCGTTCATATACTGGTTGTAAGAAAGGACACAAACTGGCTTCTCTTATGCCACTCTCTCTCTGTGATGTTTCTGTTTCACCATGGCGGTTTCCATCTCATCCTTGTGGATGGTTGTGATCATTCGGACGATGCGCTTGTCCCTCCATGCCAGTAACATGACTTTGCCATTGTGACGCATCATTCTGTCTCCGATCTTCAGGCTGGAATTCTTTACCTCTCTCAACACTAGTGGTTCACCTCTTTTCTTCCTCCAGGTACCACAGGCAAGAATGTTCAGGCCAAGAAGTTCGAACAGCTTGACAGAATTGTAAAAATTGTCCATATACAATCTAAAACCAAAACCTGCCAAGTCAGAGAGGAAAACGGCAGTGTATTCTAGGGAGTCACCTAGTCTACAATATGGCTTCATGTTATAACAGTACCCTGATTCCGAATCACATAAAATATAGGACTTGATGCCATATTTGATTGGCTTCTGTGGGTTGTACACCTTGAAGGATAAGCGCCCTCGCCACAGAAGCATCCCTTCATCGATGCTGATGTTTTGACTGGGGCAATACAGCTCTTGGAATCTGGCGAGTAGGTACTCCAACAGTGAGCGAACTTTGTAGATCTTGTCATGAGCATCAATACAGTTATTGTCACTGAAGTGCAGAAACCTCCATATTATTTGGTACCTGTTTCGAGACATGGTCTTACTGAATGTTCACTTTTATAGCTAATCCTACTTCCTGCTTCATGCAGTTAAGATACGGTTGCTAAACCCAATGAAAGGGTCAAGAAGTGAGGAGAGAGTTTAAGCAAATTACTCGAACCAAATGTCTTTAAGGTGTTTTATTTTACTAATCACACATACATAACATTTAGGTAAAGGTAATAAAACCTGGTAAGAGAGAGAACAAGCAAAGAACATACGTAGTATTAAGGATATGACTTCACTCCATTATGAACACATCAGATATACAATCATTTACAATGTTTACTCACTATTGATCTCCCACTCTCTTCCAGATGATTCAGTGAGTCACTCAAGAACCCATATTCGAGGAACAACCCACGGCACAGCTTATTCGAATCTGAACTCCCTGCTCCAAAGCAGGTTTATTTATCAACTTCCCGCCTAAGGCCCTCCTCCAGGGAGGTTCCAGCAACCCGGAAGTTCTGATTACCCACAAAGCCTTGCGATTGCCTGTCGCTTCCTGTCACACAAGGGCAGACTCTCAAGTATGAGCTCTAGCCCTCTTCAGAGCTCCCCCGCTTGGAGTTGCTATCTCTTTTGTTTAGGAACCCCCCAACCTGATAGTGGGACTAGTTCCCTGTCTTCCACACATAAGCTTTTGTCTTATCTACAACCCTACCCCCGCCCCGGAATGTAGGATCCCTTTGAGGCTCAGGCGCACAGCAGGGTGTCAACTTTGGACCCCTGATTTAGGTGCAAACACTCTACTGCTGCCTATTTTGTCACACTAGGCCCAACTTAATTAGAATATTTTGGTAAATCCTGGAGGACAATAAAAGCATCATTACTGTAAACAATAATAATCTACTTTTCTCTTGACTTATGGCTTGGATAATTGAACACTGAAGTATGGAGTAGCTAGTGGCTCCTCAGTGGACCAATAAAGTTCGATCTCAGGTTTTTGCAGAAAGCCGTGAGGAACAACAGGCCGAGGAAGTTTTTTAGTTCTCCCACTTTGACAGGTTTCCATGCCTGTGTTCTGCCATGTGGATACTCCCTCAGTTCATCTCTGATGTACTGCTCTGCGTAGAGATTTGTTTGCTCGCATATACTCTGTAGCAGCTCGTCGGTGAGGATAAGAGCCAGGAAGTCAACAGGATCAACTGACTGAATCTCAGCTGCAGCGTGGCGAGGACCGGGAACGGCAGTGAAGGGAATGTCCACCGGAGGTTGCCAGTCAGAGTCCTGCCACACTGGAGCTGAGGGCCTCCCACCATCACCTGTAAATTATAGAAAAATATATAATTACCATAAAATACATATTTTTTTATTTGTGTGGTACAGTTGTGATGAGCAGAACAGAACAAGTCCTTACCTCTTTTTTTTACGGTGTGGTACTGCGGTTGCATACAATGCTGCCGCCTCCTCCTCCTCCTCACTACTGTCTGAGATCACAGTAAAACATAAAATTATGTGGTAAATATATGTCCCAAACACTAAAAGGTCACACACAAAAGGACACACGGTCACGCACACAGTGTCCTAGATATGGAAGCATGTCAATATATCATTACAGTGCAGACTGGATGTGTGGAGACAAATTGTAGTACAGTGAACACATGGAAAGTGAACTGGTGACTGGTGTCATCACTAGGACAATGTTATAGTGTAATACATTTCTGTGTCTTCCATATGTGACACACATACACACACACACACACACACACACACACACACACAAATATAGAGATGAATTACCTTTCCCAAGACATGCAAATGCTCCTCCTGCTTTTGCTGCCATCTTTCTCCTCAACACTCTCTCCTTCTCCTCACCTCCACTGTCTGTGATCATAGTAAAACATCAAACAATGCGATAAACATAATGTACAATTATGTTCACAGCCAGCATGTCTCAAACACTTTGTCTATGACACCAATCCATTGGGGTCCTGGATATTCAATTCAACATATGAACATAAGGTGCAAATGTGAAGGTAGAAACTTGTTACCTTTCCCAAAAAAGACAGAAGATCTTGCACCCCTTCTCCTGCCTGCTCTTTCTTCATCTTCATCTGAAACCAAATATCAAATACTTTAGTAAACAGGATCAAAACGCTGTATGTTGTTTACATGACCTGCCCCTTAGTCGCCTTTGAAGATTTTGACAAATGACAGTGGATCAGAGGTGGGGGGCTTCTAGTGCACATGGCCACCCCAAAACCAGATCTATAAGTATATACTCTTCAGTAATTTGAAAATAACATCAAAGGGACTTGAAAATCATTGTTGACATAGACTTATGATGACCTGTAACAGGTTTTTGGGTAGAGTTGTTACCATTCTAGGTTCTGACTCCCGTTCACACCAATATACAGAGTGAATGACACGACACAGAATATATGTATAAAAATATAGACCTTTTATTATAAAACTAAACAGACAATTTATGCAAGGGTACCCTTTTCAATACAATACATCAATAGATCAACATTTAAAATAGCAAGCACTTCAATTCATATAACAAGCAACTCCAATTCATATACTGTGGAAGGAAGCAAGTCAGTCAGTGGGTGGATTAGAGATACCGAGTTTGAATCAGTCCAGTCCGGTCCTGTGGTGAATCCGATCCGTTTTTTGCGGCTCGCCACAACCGTGACTAGACAGCCAGTATAACTCTGTTCAGTCCGCGAACTCCAGTCCGGAGTTTCCGCGTTGCCGCTCGCCGGCGTCCTGCAGTAGTAGGAGGAGAACGGTACAATGAATGACAGCCCTCTTTGCAACCGGCACTTTCAAACTATGATAAACACGCTGGCATGATCACTTTCCTTTAAAGGGCAAGACCACTTTGGTAGAGGTTTGGGTTGTGTAGTTACCTTGCCATGATGTAACTCCAAAGGTGGGCAAGAAATAAAAAATAATTGCTCCATTGATTAGAAATTGATAATTCAAAATATGCTCCTCATTGACTTACATTGTACGGTAAAACAGCTCTCAACGTCACTCTTTTAGCACAAACGAACGCAAACAAAGTTGATTCAGACAATATAGAACATCACCAAACCCAGTAGGCCTACTGTTTTTTTTTTAAATAAAAATCTCAACTTCCTGTTGATTTTGCCATTTTTAATAAGTAGACAACCTGGACTGGATCCGCGGATCCGGATCCAGATCTTCAAATAGTAAAATCAACAGGAAGTTCACATTTTTATTAAAAAAACAAACAGTACTGGGTTTGGTGATGCTCTATATTGTCTGAATCAGCTATGTTTGGGTTCATTTATGTGCTAAAAGAGTGACTTTGAGAGCTGTTTTACCGTACAATGTAAGTCAATGAGGAGCATATTTTGAATTATCAATTTCTAATCAATGGAGCAATTATTTTTGATTTCTTGCCCACCTTTGTAGTTACATCATGGCAAGGTAACTACACAACCCAAACCTCTACCAAAGTGGTCTTACCCTTTAACAGGAGTATTAGAAGCACATCAATAAATCTCTGCCACTGCTGCTCTGCCGTTGTCACGTCACCCGTCTGGCTCCAGCGCCTCGACACAGGGAAACAGGAGGACTCGTCTCCACAATCACGCTCATAAAGAGCCTTAACACATACGCCAGAGAGGGAAATAGTTACTTTCCTTTATCTAGACGTTAGAGAGCGTTGACACTGCAGAGATCGGATCCTCACAGGTGCGCGGGAAGTCCTTAATACCTAGGGGGGCTGTGCGTCGGGGGGGACTCCTCGCGCCCTCGCTTGTGTGTGAGACAGTGTGTGACACACACACACACACACACACACACACACTCACACACACACACACACCACACACACACACACACACACACACGCAGTTTTTTTTTTTTTTTCAAATATGTTTTTATTGATTTTTTGTAACATACAGTACATGACATCTACTTTCACACTCATTCATACACATATACCCCCTTGCACTTGCAATTCAAAAAAACAAAACAGAAATGATCACATTGTGTTACTCTTTCTTGAGTCAAATAAACAACTTAATAAAATATTACTTTCAGTTTCCTTCTCTCTTAAATAATAATAATGTCCATTACGTTCATATACGTTTCCCAAAGCTGGTCAAATTCATTTAGCTTTCCCCTAGTTATATATGTTAATTTTTCCAGTCCAATACAACTCATGAGTTCCTTGTGCCATGTCCTTAGTGTTGGTGCCTCCATATTTTTCCAGTGTAACGCTACAGCTCTCCTTGCTTGGAGGAGTCCAAAGTCTAAGATTTTGGTCTGGTTTGGACTTTGTAAGAAGTTCTTTGGGTAGATTCCCAGTATACAGAGTTTCGGACTTACAGGAACTATAATTTTAAATACATTTGACAGACATTTTATGATTTCTTTCCAAAATATCTGGATCTTGGGACACTCCCACATACAATGAAATAGCGTTCCTTTCTCAATTAAACATTTAGTACAGACATCTGGAATATTAGCGGACATATGATGGAGTTTGACAGGAGTTATATACATTCTCATTAACCACTTATATTGGAGTAATTTAAATCTTGTATTTATTGTCTGCTTTTGTGCTTTTAAACATGCCTGTTTCCACTCATTATCATCAATGTCTTCTTGAATGTCTAATTTCCAAGCGTTTAATTTATCTATTGTCGAATCAGTACTATATTCAACTAATAGATTGTAATATATAGAGATGTGTCCTTTCCCCTCTGAATGTAATGTTTTCTCCAATGTTGATAGGGGTGGTACATACATGATTTGTTCACATTTTGATGACATAAAGCTTTTTAATTGTAGATATTTAAAAAAATGTTTATTAGGGATCTGATATCTCTGACATAAATGTTCAAATGAGAGCATAACTCCGTCTACATAGAGGTCCATTATTTTCTGAATACCTTTGATATGCCACAGCTTAAAGCCGCCATCTTTTTTCGCAGGTATAAACTGGTCGTTTCCCCAAATAGGAGTGTACTGTGATAATATAGGCATATCGTTCATATGTTTATGGGCAGCATACCAAACTAAGATTGTATTTTTAAGAAAATAATTTTTTGTGCATTTTTTAATTGTTTTAACATCTGATGAGTATAAATATAAATGTAATGGTAAGTGTGAGACAGATTCTTGTTCAATGCCAACCCATACTGGAGGTGAACTAGTTTTGAAATAATACGATGCTGAGGTCAGCTGGGCTGCCATATAGTACCATCTAAAATTAGGCAGTTGGAGTCCACCTCTTTCATAAGGCAAATATAGCAAATTAAGGCGAAGTCTAGCTTTCTTATCGTTCCAGATAAATCTGCTAAATAATTTAGTTAAATTGTCAAAAAAGTAGTTAGGGAGTGGCAATGGGATTGTTTGGAAATAATATAAGAATTTGGGTAAAATGGACATTTTTATTATATTTATTCTTCCGATCATAGATATAGGTAGATTGGTCCATCGGGCCAGTATTTCCGTTGTTTTATCCACCAAAGGTTTGTAATTTGCTGGGATTATTTCCCCAATCTCTGGGGTAATCATGACACCCAAGTATTTAAAGCCTTCAGTAGTTGTCATAAATGGGGTGTTTACTATGGGACTAGGGGCTCTATTCAGAGCCAGATTTGAACAAACCACTAATTAGGGATTTCGGACTAGGCAAGAGGCGTTTCCCCGCAAAATTCGGTATTCTATGGCACCCCCCTCACCCGCCAAACACCTGAGCTACCCGTTACATTATGCATAGGTGTGGTTTGGGCGTTACAATGATAAAACCAATCACCGTGCCAGAAGCCATTGCCTTTAAGAGAAGACTGCGCTAGCCGTCATCCCGATCCAATATATGCTCTAGCCTATCTACCTGTCTGCACTGTTGCCTGGTCTGATTATTATAAGCCACATTGGGCTTGTTTTCCTTCTTCTTTTTTTTTTATCCAAATACATTTTTATATTAATTTGTAGCCTATTGTGTTCACAATAAGCTTGTCATATTAGTCAGATCCGGAATAGTATATGAAAGCCATTTAAAATATGTATACTATTGGTACACACTGGCTGCTCCCAAATAATTAATTACATCATGTTGCGACAACGCTCCTACGTGGTACACAGACAAACAGTAGCACATGGGTATAATAAATTGGACAGTTTTAGGAAAGGTCTAGCCTATGTACTCACGTTGGCTGTTATCGTTCTATTTCCACCGTTCTAATGGATTCCAGGGGTGTGTAAACATCTCTGAAGTGACGCAGTTAAAAAGTTAACTTACATCCATATTGTCCCCGTTATCTTTCATCATCCACCTTTGTTCAGTAATCCCGAACAGAGCTAAACTTTAAGTTTACATCAATCAAAGCCTCTCAAACCCAGACACATTGCTGCGATGCGTATGTGCGTCGCCTACCCAAAATAACAGACATACAAGCTATCAACGGCGCTGCGTCATGTCGTGTCGACAGTTACAGATCTGTTATTTTGGACAGCATACGATGAGGCGCGCGCGCGCCACGGAGTAGCCTATCACTAAACCAAAAACATTACATTACGTGGTCAACAACATAGCCTACTAGACATGTAACTTGCTTGGAGCTTTTAATGCAGTGGTTCTCAACCTGTGGGTCGAGACCACAATGGAGCACCCAACGCCTGGCGAGCTTGTAGATCTGCTATTTTCACAATATTTATCTGTGGAACCGAGTCAAACAAAATGGGGGGGTCCCCAGTTCAAATATGGTTATTTTGGGGGGTCATGAACGTAGCGTTTACGCGGGGAATATAATAATAATATAGCAGGCTAATATATATAATATAGGCTATAATATAATATTCACCCGCACGTCCCGCAGCGTGGGTTTAATGAGACAGCAGCCAAAATGAAAATCACACTATGATCCGATCATCTTATAAAAAATGTAAGTGCTTAAGATTTTAGCCCAAACCCAACGGGACCCGACCCGGCCCGTCGGCACCGGCTGAGCTGGGTCTACGTTTTTTTTACATCCAAATAAATTCACATATTAATTAATTTGTAGCGTAGGCTATTGTGTTCACAATAAGCAACTTGTCATATTAGTCAGATCCCCAAGAGTATATGAAAGCCATTTAAAATAGTTATATATTCCTACACAGCTGATGCCAAATAATTAATCAACAGGGCAGCGCAACGCTAAAGTAGCCTAGGTCAAATCAATCACTGTCTTGTCATGACGCAGCTCCCTTTAAAGTTTAAACCATAACATGACATAAATAATGGATCTTCAGAACTTTCTTCATGTCTTTTTCACCTCAAAGTAAATGTTGGATTACTTCTTCAAATGAAAGCACAGGCAGCGGCCAGAAGGTAACATTGTGATTTCTCCATTGCAAAAATGATTACGGTTATTCTATGAAACATATATTTCATAGAATAACCATAATCATTTTTAAAATGGTTATGGGGAAGTGTATATATTTATATAGCCCTATTTGCTCCAAGCTGTTTTTTAAATAAAATTTAGACTGTTAGGGTAGAATGACTCCTGTTCTTAACGAATTACCAAGATTTAATGAGAAATAAGGCTTCTTTAGAAAAATGACTGACGGGCTGGGCTGGGTCTAATTTGTCAATTATTAGTCGAGCCAGGCTGAAATATTTAGGGGATATGAAAGCTCTAGTTAGTAGTTTGAAGTGCTCATGTGGCTAGTTGCTTCTTTTTGTTTTCATAGACCTGCGGACGGTTGCTTATTTCTCTCCAAGGCTGGCAACATGGCTCATGGTCCAACGCACAAAGCCATTGTAGTGTCTGTGTGCACTTGACGGGTGATTTTATAAACCAGCGGGTGCTTTTAGAATCCACTATCCCCCCTCCCCAAGCCGTACCCATGTGTGGGTTGAGAATTTCAATGTGGGGGATATAGCAGCAACACGCCCACGGGCACACCTCCACGCGCAAATAACGGCGTCGGCATAATGGTGACGGGTAGAGCAGGTGCTAGAATAACCTATTGGGGCGGCGCAGGTCCATTATCCCGATTTAACGGGGAATTTTTGGCCTGAGAATGGGGCCCTAAGTCTTTCTTCCTTATTAAAAAACATTAATACAGACTTTGAATTGTTGATTTTATAACCGGAGAACCCTCCAAAGAGTTCAATTAGACTACTTAGGTTGGGAATACTACTACACACACGCAGTTGAAATATTTATTTATGTCCACATAATAATAAGGACATAAACACACAGATAAAGGGAAAACAGCCAGTTATAAAGTGCACGTAAAGCAGAGCATTGTTACATTCGAAACAAAAGATGGCATACTTGTCAAACACAGTGGACAACAATCATGGGTAAAGGAAACAACGCCTCCTCCAAATTGAGCGGATTCCTATAATAGCTGATACTGAGCAGTACCTTGCTAATTGTTTAGCCCTCCTTTTGGAGAGGCCGGCCATTTTCAGGCCCCTCACAACCAACTTGTGCACGTGCCCTAGACTACCAAAGATAAAAACCAAAAGTTTACATCTGTAGCCTAGCTGAGAGATGGTCTGCTCTAGCTGATGATATTTTAGCACTTTGGTTAGGAAGGCTTCCTCTAAGCTGTAATCAAAAGTACAGCCGACCTCGTGAATGAACACTTCCCTATGGTTTTCATTAACAACAATGACATCAGGGGTGTTAGCTGAAATGTTAGAGAACACAAAATCATCGTTACACAGGTTAAACATGCTCGGCTTCACAGTAGAATGCTTATACAGCATGATGGAGGACCTGAAAACAGAAGTGATATCTTTAGATATCAAATTCACTATTCTGTCATGCCTACTTATGTAGAGTCCCCTGTATACATGGCACCCGTTTAAGATGTGGGACATGGTTTCAGCTATTTGTTCATGACCATGATGTATACAGTGAGGAGCATGGTTGCCTGGAAACCAGATGGAGAGGTTAAGTTTAGATGGTAAAACCTGCAACCTCACTTTCAGAGTAAAGACAACAATGCATTCGTCTAAAGCAACATTTCTGAACACAGAGTGCGAGACAGAATGGTCCGCAGCAGGGAGACATGCAGCCTTCCCTTGCAACCTCAGCTCAGTCCAATGCTGCCGCTGCCTTTGCTGTTGTGCCCATAAGAGGCGGCCTCTGGCATTAGTCAGTGGGAGTTGGTGTTCTGTTCCACACACAGTCATAGATGCTCTGACAGAGATACTGGGGTCAAATATAAAGTCCTCCGAGACAGCCATCGGCTCCTCGTTGGGCTTGGCTGCCAGCCAAGAGACCCGACATCGTCGTCGCTAAAATCACTGCTCCCTTCCCCATCAGAAGTCTCGACTGGGCGAACCCACGCTGCCTTCGGTCTCCCGCTCCGTCGCACCCCGGCCCGGGTATCGATCTCGGGTACTGGTGGTACATCCTTCGGTATGTCTAGTACCTTCAAGTCCTCCGATACATGCTCAGGAGCCTCAGGTCGCGGCTGTAATGCCGGGGCTGGGGGTGATGATGATCGCTGTACCTTCAAGTCCTCTGGTACGAGCTTAGGTACCGGGGGTAATGGCAGGGGTGCTTGCGGGAGTCGGAGTGGTCGCTGGGGCGCTGTAAAGGACATGCAGTCCTCCAACGTCTGTTGACCCTGGTCCCTTTGGGGCTCGGCATGTCTGGACTTTCTGGTCCGTTTCCCTACCATCTTTCCTACAATCTCGCCTGACACTCACCTAAATCTCTCGCACTTCGCCGCCCTCTACCTCCAAGCTCTCGGCTCCAACACCCGGTCCACCAGACCACCACCTCCTTCCCTCTCCCCTCCCCCTCACCTAAACCTTCCGACACCCCGGTCCACCACCTCTCCTCTCCCTCAACTATTTCTACAATTTCTACAACTAAAATAAAGAAACTGTAACTAAACTCAACTCAAAATAACTCTCTTTCTCTCTCGATCGCTCTGTCTCTGTCTCTGTCGTTGTCTCTCGTAACTCTCTTGTGTTTGTTGTATGCGGCAGGCAGCACGGCGGTATTACAGCCTGTTTTTGTACTTTTTTGGTCTGACTCTGATCACATGACTTTTCCGATCACATGACTTTTCTTTTCATGTAGCAGTAAGATATGAAGACACAGGTTGCATAAGACCGCAATATACCTTAAACCACAAAAAATACAACATTATTTCAATAAACTAAAAACACGGGAAATGTTAGAAGGAGTAATAGCCATGGATACATGGTCGTCTGTCTCGACCGTCATGGATGAACTTCAACCTGGTGTTTGCACTTTCTCTATTTACAGCCCGTATACATCTACAGAAACGCTCATATTTCAAATAGTGCTTATCCCATGGCCACGGATGTTACATTTATGTACGGGCTCTCAAAAGTACCCATATCATCCGTATTGTTCAATAAAAAGTATTTTAATCTGATCGGTGGCCATTTTCTCCATATGCTTTCAACTATGCTACCCTATCGGTTGGTAGGTGTATTGCACTCTGATACATTATAACTCTATGATAAAATGGCCACTGATCCGATTAAAATGCTTTTTATTGAACAATACAGAATATACGGGTACTTTTGAGAGTCCCGTGCATAATTTTAACATCCGTGGCCATGGGGTAAGCACTTTATATGTGAAATCTGAACGTTCATATAGATGTACGGACCATAAATGGAGAAAATGTAAACACCAGGTTGAAGTTGATCCATGACTGTAACAGGAGTTTCATGTACCGCAGGGTAAGACTACAGTAGCAGTTAATAATAGACAAACAAATGAATGAATATACTTTAACGTGCGGAATCCGAAACAGGCAGCGCTGTGATTCAGAATTTTGTTACGATTACAGTGATTCGTATTATTGACACCACCTGGGCGAGTGAGTCGTGTAACTTTCCCGAACTTTCCCGAGGTCCGGCCAAAAAAGTCCTTGCGGAATTGTTTCCGTTGGGGTCCTTGAATTAATTTCATAGACATATATAGTAGCAACCAAACAGTTCAAAAATCAACATGAAAATACAGATAATACAGAAAAAATACCACTATGTACAAAAAAAAGCATGAAAAAAATAAGAAAATATGTACAAAAAGGGGGGGGGGGAAGCATGGAAAAATCAAAATTATATACAAAAAAAGCATGAGGAAATAAAAAATATGTACAAAAAAAGGGGAGGGGGGGGGGGTCGTCTGTCTACAGGGAAACTGGTACTAGCTCCTCTTTAGGCCTCCAGAAAGATGAGTTTTTAGGGCTGTTTTGAATGAGCCCAGCGAACTGCATTTTTTGAGGGATGGGGTTAGACTATTCCATTCCTTGGTGGCTGTGCTATAGAAGGAGAATTTGCCCATGTTTGTTTTATGGGTGGGTGGTACCAGATTGTTGTTTACGCTCCCTCTAGTTTCGTGGCTGTGGGTGTCACTAACTTTTTCGAGGTATTTATACAGATATGCGGGTATAGGGGGCATTTCGGGCAAATCAGCATTTACAATTTTGAAGACCAGTCCCATTTTTAGTTGCAGCTATATTTAT
Source organism: Gymnoscopelus braueri (assembly GCF_963280865.1). Lineage (NCBI taxonomy): Eukaryota > Metazoa > Chordata > Actinopteri > Myctophiformes > Myctophidae > Gymnoscopelus > Gymnoscopelus braueri. Next base: position 2,164,241 of record NC_137604.1, on the reverse strand, counting down.
TATTGTTATTTTTATTATTATTATTATTATTATTATTATTATAACTATTTCGAGAGGTATTTGTCTTCTATTTTTCTGTTTAAACAAGCTGTTGTTTTGGTTTGACGTCTGCCAGGTAACAAGTGATGAGAGTGAATATTGTTTTTTTCATTGGTTGTTGTAGAGTAGAGACAGTAGGTGAAGTGAGTCAGTGTTCAGTTCCTCACAGAACGTCAACTCATCAACACTTCAACTAAACTCTGAAACATCTCAACTCATCAACACTTCAAATAACTCTGAAACATCTCAACTCCTCAACACTTCAACTAAACTCTGAAACATCTCAACTCATCATGACTTCTTCAGCTATTCTCTGGCTCTGTGTTTCACTGTGTTTCATCTGTTTCCATGGAGCAGGTAAACTTTATTTAATTACTAAACAATTCATGCATTTAGTCTGACATTCTGAACATATAATGTAGGCCTATATATACATATATAAGAGGATTATTAGACAGACAGACAGACAGACAGACAGACAGGACAGATATTAGGAGATTTATAGGTTTATATCAGGACGGTACAATTAAATGATTTGAAGTATTGCTTCTACCACACAATTCCAGTGCAGTTCCAGTTGCCTCACTGAGAGGCAATGACGTACTGGATGGTGTGTGTGTGTGTGTGTGTGTGTGTGTGTGTGTGTGTGTGTGTGTGTGTGTGCGCGTCTGTCTATCTGTCTCTCTCCCTCCCTCCCTCCATTCCCCCCTCGCGCGCGCGCTCTCTCTCTCTCTCTCCCTCCCTCCATCCCCGCGCGTGCTCTCGCTCTCTCTCTCTCTGAACTTTATATGTTCAGTAATGCTGTGGGCATCTAGGTTTTGTTTTGTTTAGTTTTTGGTGATTGTATTCTGTGTTTTTATTTTAAAGGAAATAACAATGCCATGTTGTTCTTTGAATATTGAGCTGTGGATATTACCTCTGACACATGACTTAATAAAAATGTAAATCATAAAAAGGATAGATGGGCCTACAGTTAACAATTAACAATATAAATGAAAATTGTAAAGTGTGATTTACATTCAGATGTATTCAGATTGATGACATAATGTTATTTTCTATTTTCAGATGGATATCTATTAATTAGGTTTGACAACTGTGTGTTCAACTCCAGTGAGCTGAAGGACACACAGTACATCAATTCATTTTATTTCAATAGAGATGAGATCCTCAGGTTTGACAGCAGGGTGGGTCTGTGGGTTGGTTACACTGAGCATGGTGTGTATAACGCAGAGCTCTGGAATAAAGATGCTACATACCTGGCTGACATGAGATCAACAGCAGATTACTACTGCAACCCCCACATTAAGATCGACTACTCCAATGCTCTGGATAAGACAGGTGAGCAGATGTCAGAACATCCTCTACACTCATCACTTCATAAACTATAACATGACACTAGAATGAATCATTACTATTATTCATCTAAAGCACACTGTATGGAGAGAGTCTGGAACTTCTATATTCATAGTTATGATGAATTATCAATAATGGACGGATGGATGGATGGACGGACGGTAGATAGATAGAATAATTGAATGACAGACAGACAGACAGACAGACAGACAGACAGACAGACAGACAGACAGACAGACAGACAGACAGACATGTATAATATAATAACTGACGCTAGAAGCTACTATAGTATTCAGACGGGGGAAAATTGCTCCCTGGCGCCATCTGGTGTCTAAACACGTTTCATTCATCTGCTAAATATGAAGTCTGTCTGCCTGCCTGCATTTTAATCACCCCCACACTCCTTATGATTGTGCTGAATAGGTACATGTCTTGAGACAACTTCTGATTTGGCACAATGATAAAATATTATTTTAATGTATTTAACTACTACTACTACTACTACTACTAACAATAATAATGATAAGGGTAATAATAATAATAATAATAATAATAATAATAATAATAATAACAATAATAATGATAATAATACATAATAATAATAATAACAATAATAATAATACATAATAATAATAAGACATAAATGTAATAATAATAATAAGATATAACAGGTATAATAAATGTAATAATAATAATAATAATAATAATAAGACATACTACTACTACTACTACTACTAATAATAATAATAATAATAATCATAATAATAATAATAATTAATAATGTCATTCCAGTGGAGCCCTATGTGAACGTGACCTCAGCGACCCCCTTCCGTGGCAGCAGACACTCACACATGCTGGTCTGCAGCTCCTACAGCTTCTATCCTAAACACATCCTGGTCACATGGCTGAGAGACGGACGACCTACCACCTCTGTTGTGTCCTCTACTGATGAGCTGCCTGATGGAGACTGGTACTACCAGCACCACTCCTACCTGGAGTACACACCCAGGTACACACCTAACACACACCTATACATAGAAATACACACCTCTACTGGTACTACCAGCACCACTCCTACCTGGAGTACACACCCAGGTACACACCTAACAGACACCTATACATAGAAATACACACCTCTACTGGTACTACCAGCACCACTCCTACCCCTGTGTGTGTGTGTGTGTGTGCGTGTGCGTGTGCGTGTGTGTGTGTGTGTGTGTTACAGATCAGGAGAGAAGATCTCATGCATGGTGGAACATCCCAGCCTGATGGAGCCTAAAGTGGTGGACTGGGGTGAGTCTCTCTGCTGTATAATCTACTTTGTTCTAGTTAAAGGGAACAGGGAAGCCAAATCATGTCAGATATAAAAAAAATATAACGTATATTATATTTATATATAATAATTTTTTTTACCACACACTCTGTCAAATCTAAACCTGAAAACTACAGACGTGTGGAGTCAGTAGAATACTACATAAAACATATACATCATTTTACATTTATATATTTTTACCACAGTCAGTCAAATCAGAGCTTGTGTGTGTGTGTGTGTGTGTGTGTGTGTGTGTGTGTGTGTGTGTGTGTGTGTGTGTGTGTGTGTGTGTGTGTGTGTGTGTGTGTGTGTGCTGTCAGTGGTTTGCCAGTGTTGATGTTGAGTCGTCATGGAAACCAGTGCTGCTGGGAAGTGAAACATGAACACGCTCATAGACGCTTCACAAAGTGTTGTCAGCAGAATAACTTACATAATATATCATATTAAATATCATCATATTAATCATTTTGTTGTGGTTATTATATTGTCAGATTCTTCCATGCCAGAGGCAAACATTACATTATATTGGATTGTATTATAATAATGTATGATTATTATATTGTATTGTATTGTATTATAATAATGTATGATTATTATATTGTATTGTATTGTATTATAATAATGTATGGTTATTATATTGTCAGATGCTTCCATGCCAGAGGCAGACATGACATTATATTGTATTGTAGGCTAATGTATTATAATAGTGTATCATGTTATTATATTGTCAGATCCTTCCATGCCAGAGGCAGACATTACATTATATTGTAATGTATTGTATTGTATTGTATTGTATTATAATAATGCATGGTACTTATTGTATTGTATTGTATTATATTGTCAGATCCTTCCATGCCAGAGGCAGACAGAACCAAGATGTGGGTCGGAGCTTCTGGTCTGGTTCTGGGCGTAGTGTTGGGTCTGTGTGGATTCATCTACTACCACAGGAAGAAACAAGGTGATTAACATCATTCATTTACATATCATGTTTAATTAACATGTTTAATTAATTCATCTGCTATGAATCAACACTCACACATCACATGATTTATGAGGAACTGATCAGTGATCACATGACACATGAGAAACTGACGACCACAGAAATGCAAAAACAGAATATTATCTACCTCTATGGTTCTCAATGTTTTCAGGCCCCTAAATAATCATATTTGAACTGGGGACCCCCCAAAATAATCATATGAACTCAAAATAAGGGTTTATTGTGACAGCAAGAAAAACAAACTCTCATCATCCTGTCCATTAGGCACCGTTTCCGCCCAAACAACAGCGGTACATTCAGTGGTCAGGTTCATTCAGGAATCTGCACGCAGTGGTGTAAAGTAACTAGGTACATTTACTCAAGTACTGTACTTAAGTAAAATTTGTAGGTATTTTTTTTACTTCTTTACTTTTACTTTAGTATTTCCAATGTTCAATACTTTTACTTCTACTCCACTACATCTCAGAGGCAAATATTGTACTTTTACTCCACTACAATTATTTGAAAACATTAGTAACTAGTTAATAGTTACTTACTTTGTAGATTTAGATTATTATTACAAAACATACATTAACCACTTCAGCCCTATATACATTTCGGCCATTTGAAAATAGCAGATCTACAAGCAAGATTTTAGTCCATTGAAAGAATTAATTGCATTTAAGGGTTAAGGATGATTTTACATTTAATATGTAGACTATCTGCAGTGAAATAAATACATTGTGGTATTTACAATCTGATCCATGATCAGCCCTGCACCAGTCAAAGTTACTGGATTGGTTTAAAGATGGGGACTTTTAGAATTCAGAATCTCAACAAAAGACACTGGAAAGAAAGAGATACTGGTGTCAAGAAAGAGACAGAGGGCACAGTCACCTGGGGCATTAGGCCACCGTGGCCTCAGGGCACGCCATTTTTTTGAGGGGTACAAGGCCAAACTGAGGGGGCAACGATGGCCATGGCCTTCATGGCCTCCCTGAAATTCCTGCCCTGGTCTGTAGGCTATTTACTGCATGTAATCACGGGGAACGGGGCGGACAAACGGGGTCCAATATTTGACGGGGTGGCGGGTCTGGTTTGTATTTTGATATAATCACAGGTGACGGGTCGGTCAACGGATCTGATTATTGACGGGCGGGGCGGGTGCGGATTGTCAAAATTGGCCCCGTGCAGGAGTCTTCCTCAGGCTACTTAGATAAAAGACAAGCTTTCAGGGCACCGTGTTCACTCTCACTGCCAAGAACGACTTATGACGAGACATCGAAAAATCGAAAAATGGCTGGCAGTGGGTGCACACAGCCAGAAATAAGTCTGGCAGTGAGAGTTAATAGGAATACAAGGACGGTCGGCACCAATACTTACTCCGGCGACCTCGGAACGGTTGGCATCCAGGTATTTCAGTAAAACTATGCCTGAACCTAACCAGGGAGGCCTTGGGTCCCATTGTTATAGTCTTTGGTATGACCCAACCTCCCAATCTCAGGGCTCTAACAACAAGACCACTGAGCTGCTCCCATGGAGTGACTGTAATAAAGAAAATGATATATTAATACATTTTACTATTGTCATATTTGCAGTTACATTTACCACATCAAATGTGTTTTATACAATGTGATACTAGGATGAGTTTACACTGATGTCAGACTGACTTCAGTCACAATGTTCAGCAACACACTAAACCAGTGGTTTTTAAACCTTTTTCATGCCGCAGACCCCCATTTGAAAGTGTTTTGTGCCAGGGACCCCCTGAATCAAAGATATCAGTTAATTTTCGCTTTAAAATATATAAATATTCAAAGATATGCACACTTTTTCAAGTTTTTTTCAAAAAATAGCAGATCTACAAGCTCATAGCGCGGCACTCGGTGCCGCGCTATGAGCTTGTAGATCTGCTATTTTTGAATAGCCAAAGCTAAGTGGTTAAAATGATTGGTACGCTATGTTAACTCATTTTGCTGGGGACCCCCTGGCACTCCCTAAAGGACCACTGGTGGTCCCCGGACCACTGGTTGAAAACCACTGCACTAAACTGACTCTAGATCAGTTTATACTGGATTATAATTTATAACGTGTGTGTGTGTGTGTGTGTGTGTGTGTGTGTGTGTGTGTGTGTGTGTGTGTGTGTGTGTGTGTGTGTGTGTGTGTGTGTGTGTGTGTGTGTGTGTGCGCGTGCATGCGTGCGTGCGTGTGTTCTATCAGGTCGTGCTCTGGTGCCAACAGACCAGACTGACGGTCTTTAGACTCCGCCCACATGTCCAGGTTCACTTCCTCTTCCTGTTTCACACAAACACACATTAAACTACACACCTTTATAAAACATAATTTACAATGTATAAAACTGATACGACTAGTTAGTACACACATTCAACTGATAAAACTAGTGCATATGTAAAACTAGTATAGCCGACACACATTTATAACTTTGATATCATTAGTACAAACATACATACATTATAAATCTGAACTATTACACATATTCATAAAAACAGTTACAACTACACTAGTAGTACACACTAAACCAAGTTCAGACCGTGGTGTTTTTTAATGAAATGTAGTAACTCCCAATTATCATGTTTTAAAAGGCAAAATGCATCTAAAAACTGACCAGAAATCAATTGTGTTTTTGGTGGCTTAGATAAAGATAAGTTAGTATTATAACAATCAGACTACTGACTTTTTATCATTTGAAATGACAAAATACACCTTTTAATTAAAAACAGTACATAAAACTAATTCTTATTGGTTAATTGGGTTTATAATTTAAAATCCAATTGGTTTAATTTTCAGACAGACATAATAAGTGCATTCAACATAGGTAGGGAACAAAACCACTAATCACCATAAGTCAAGTGCATTCTCTTCTAAAACAAGCAACTAAGAGCATACCTAGCGCTAAGGTAAAAGTGTAATATATCAGCTACATACTTTCTTAAACAAATGAAACTAAATAGGATTTGCGGTTATTTTCTGGGTTTGTTACCTTTTGGGGGGGGGTTTGTTACATTAATGTGGTTAATTTGGTACCAAAAATGTGTGATGGGTGCTCTTCATTTCCCCTGGGCGCAGTATCGGCGCCCTTGGTTCATTGTGTTTACACAGAACAATGTGTGTCTCTAACTTGATGCTTGTGTTTTCAGAGAGAGTCAACGCTGCCCCCTGCTGGAGAGAGGAGGAAATGCATCTCTGTCCAACCAGCTTTTAAATGTAACAGTAACACAAAGATGACTTAATCATCATTTTAAATGTAACAGTAACACAAAGATGACTTAATCATCCTTTTAAATGTAACAGTAACACAAAGATGACTTAATCATCCTTTTAAATGTAACAGTAACGACAAGATGACTTAATCATCCTTTTAAATGTAACAGTAACACAAAGATGACTTAATCCTCCTTTTAAATGTAACAGTAACACAAAGATGACTTAATCATCCTTTTAAATGTAACAGAAACACAAAGATGACTTAATCATCCTTTTAAATGTAACAGTAACACAAAGATGACTTAATTAAGGATAGGATAATTCCTTTTAACAGGACGTTCATGAAAGTCCTTGCGGGCTTGTTTCCAATGAGGGCCTGTGAGCAATTATGGGTTAAGAGTCTTGCTCAGGGACAAATTTCATTTCATCGACTCATATGCTGGCGTGGCCTGGAATCGTACCTGGGGCAACCAGGGCCTCTGGCTCCCTAGGCGGGCTCACTAACCACTCAGCTATGTAACAGTAACACAAAGATGACTTAATCATCCTTTTAAATGTAATAGCAGCACAGTGGTGTTACTCAAGTACTGTACTTAAGTACAATTTTGAGGTACTTTTACTTTACTGGAGTATTTCCAATTATCAGTACTTTTACTTCTACTCCACTACATCTCAGAGGCAAATATTGTACTTTTACTCCACTACAATTATTTGAAAACTTTAGTTACTAGTTACTTTGAGGATATACATTATTACATTATAAAACATACATTAACCACTTCGGCCCTATATTATACCTAGGCTATTTGAAAATAGCAGATGTACAAGCTCACAACGCGTCGCATCGCGACACATTGTGAGCTTGTAGATCGGCTATTTTCAAACATTTTAGTACTTTAACTTTTGGTACTTTAAGTACATTTTGATACCAATACTTTTGTACTTTTACTCAAGTGAATTTTGAATTCCGGACATTTACTTGTAACAGAGTACTTCTACATTGCAGCATTGATACTTTGACTTAAAGGGATACTTCACTTTCGGGCCGGGGACACATTTAAAAAAAATATTAAAAATAAATGAAAAAAGTTATGGAAAATTCATGGCCCCCTCACACATTAGTAGGACACTCTAATGCGTGAGGGGGCCATGAATTTTCCATAACTTTTTTCATTTATTTTTAATATTTTTTTAAAATGTGTCCCCGGCCCTAAAGTGAAGTATCCCTTTAAGTAAAACATTTGAGTACTTTTTTTCACCACTGCAGTAACACAAAGATGACTTAATCATCCTTTTTCATAGATGTGACGTTCAATCTAAATGCTAACTGGCTAGCCAGGGCTAACGGACATTCCTGTGTGTGATTTACATTTCACAATCATTTATCAAATAACTTTTTATAGTTGTGTCGTCATCTGACAATGGAAACATATAATAGAGTCAATGACAACACTCTACTGATTTATGTTATATAGAACAAAACAATAATGATCACAGACACAGTCAGAGGTGACAGAAATATCTCTTCTTAACATTATTGGTGGTATTATATGATAAGTGATATTATTTAGTTAACAGGACCCATTGCAGACTGCAGTGTTTGTTCACTAACAGGAGTCTCCATGCCTCTCCAGCTCTTTATAACACAAAAATAAATACATTTCCAGGTCAGGATACCAATTTTGCCCAATCGAGAGAGAGAACCCATACAGGATACAGGATAAACAAGTGAAATTGGAAGTGATGAAACAAAGAAATGAGCAGAAACACAATTGGAACTGGAACACTCATTTATACAATTGAAGCTGATAAATGGGTACTCTCTCTTGATTGGCTGAAATCGGCAACCCACCTGAACGTGTATCCTTCGGTTCATTAAAGAGCTGGAGAGACGGGGAGACTCCTGTTACTGAACAAACACAATTATTTCAAGGTGGGAAGGTGACACAGGCTCAAACTGGTTTAAAGCAGCAGAGCAGGTGACAGTTATGGAGGATCAAAAGAGGGCATTATAATCTGAGCTCTAATAGAGACAATCTTGTCAACAAAGAAGTGCAGACATTCTTCACACACTTCTGGTGAAGCATCCATGCTGCTGGATTGTGGAGTTACAAGAATGGAGTTAACTGTCTTAAACAGAACACGGGTTCATTTTTATGGGTTTATTCGAAATTATATCAGAAAAAAAAGCAATGATTACAATCACAATCTAGAGCTATTTAACACTGTTACTGAACAAACACTCTATATGATTACAATCACAATATAGAGCTTTAACCTTTAAAAAAAGTTTTAACCCAAAGTATCACTTACCCTATCTTTAATGGGTTCATTAAATGGGAATGTGTGGAAATGCTCTTATCTTATAATTTAGTTTAATTTATAATCATTATAATATGTTATATGTGTGTGAGTTACAATTATTATGCAATCATTGATATTAACCACTTCAACCCTAGAGTGTTGATTGAATTGATTGATTGAATACTTTATTCAGTTTGCCAAAAAAAAGCACAGTAAAGTACAGTTCAATACAAGGTCTGCTAATGATTTTAAACCCAAGAAAGCCTATGGCTTGTTTCCATTGTGGTCCTTTGTACTCAATGCATAGAGAGTCACTATTTTGGAGGCTAATATTCAGCAAAAAAATATGTAGATCTGCTACTTTCGGCAAATACATTTAATAGAGTTAAAACAGGAGGGGTCCTAGTAGCCTAGAGAGCCCTTGGGAATCTGGTCAACTAAATATAGGGTTTAAGTGGTTAAGTAATCATTTATAATGTGTGATGTGTGTGTGTAAGTTTTAATCATTATGCAAATCATTTAGATTAATTAATCTATGTAATCATTTACAATATTGTCGCTGTCGGGTGGAAACCTTGCATGTCCTTTTTTAGTACTATTTAAACAAACCCCCCCCCCCCCCCCCCCCCACCACGGAGGTTGTGGGTTCAAATCCACCGTGGTGCATCCGGCCACCCATTTCGGATGCTGTCAATGCACTGAATGGGACATTCTCACGTTAAATTAGACTATTGATTGGTCTAAGTAGGTGAGATACTGATCTAGGCAGTGCTCAGTCGGTGTTTTGTATAAAGTATAGTTTTGGACCGCGTCGGAGGCGCGCAACGCTGCGTTCGGCACCACAACTTGCTCGCTTTAGCTCACTCAGTGGTGCCTCTCGCGGCTCAAGTTCGCTTGAGCCAACTCAGCGCCGTCCGAGTTATGTACCGATAGAGTTATGTACCGATAGAGTTATGTACAGATAGAGTTATGTACAGATAGAGTTATGTACAGATAGAGTTATGTACCGATAGAGTTATGTACCGATAGAGTTATGTACAGATAGAGTTATGTACAGATAGAGTTATGTACCGATAGAGTTATGTACCGATAGAGTTATGTACAGATAGAGTTATGTACCGATAGAGTTATGTACAGATAGAGTTATGTACAGATAGAGTTATGTACAGATAGAGTTATGTACAGATAGAGTTATGTACCGATAGAGTTATGTACCGATAGAGTTATGTACAGATAGAGTTATGTACCGATAGAGTTATGTACAGATAGAGTTATGTACAGATAGAGTTATGTACCGATAGAGTTATGTACCGATAGAGTTATGTACCGATAGAGTTATGTACCGATAGAGTTATGTACAGATAGAGTTATGTACAGATAGAGTTATGTACAGATAGAGTTATGTACCGATAGGGTTATGTACCGATAGGGTTATGTACCGATAGGGTTATGTACCGATAGGCACAGAATGGTAAATGATGTTTTGGGTGAGCGTTTGCTTTCATCAACCCACAGAATAACAACAAAACACCTGCTGAGCCCTGTCGGTAGGTCAGAGAAATCAATAGTCTGATTAAACGTGATAAAGTCCCATTCAGTGCATTGACAGCATCCGAAGCCGGTGATCCGGCTTTGTCGAGCGTCTCTATACGAACACAATTATTGGCCCGTGTTCGGGGGAGGGAAACCTACTGACCCACTGGCAGGTGGGTCAGTAGGATACAGCAGCAGTGACAACACACAGAGCTGTGTGTGGGGAGGAATTCATTGGCATAACGACTACATTGGGGAGAAAATGGTAAAAAGCAACAACAACAAAGACTGAAAATAGCCAATCTACAAGCTCACAACTCGTCGCGACAGGTTGTGAGCTTGTAGATCTGCTATTTTCGCTACTTTTGTGCAACACTCTTGTATGATGAAGTAAGGCATTAATTTACGAAAATATGATAAAGATAACATAGAAAGTTAATACGTAGATATGAGGTTTCTGCCCATGCAGCAGCAACGGTATAAAACATGTCAGATTTTGGTTAAAAATGTATTTGTTTGAACGGAAAGTCTCAATGAAATTAAACCAATTGGAAACATTGTGTTACATTAATATCATTATTATTATTATTATTATTATTATTATTATCATTACTCTTATCATTATTATTATTATTATTATTATTATTTGTGAGGACAAACGTTTGTTTACTATGTCGATGGCAGGATGTGGACCATGTGAAGACCATGATAAATCACGTGGAGATCCCCCTGGGGGTTCCAACCCACAGGTTGAGAACCACTGCTCTATAGTAATGGATACTATCACAGTATAAGCTATTTAACACTTATTTTAGCAAAAGAAAACGTACCACCCTGTAACTCAGTGAACGACCAACCAAATGAGAGGTACAAATTACACCAACATAGTGGTTCTGAAAGTGGGGTCCGTGCTTGAGGGGGTTCCAGGGGGTCCCTAGCAAATGTATTGTTAGGAACTAAATGGACCCTTACGGGTCTGTAACTCTGAGAGTGTACAAATGGAACCGGTTCAATTTTATTTGACGGATCAATTGCAAACGATTGAAGTGTGTTTTAGGCATCAAACCAGTGTTGATTTTTTTGACAGCAAATTTTGATTCATGTTATAGTCATAGTTTTTTTAATCAAATTCAATTTAGTTATAGTCATAATTTAGTCATCTGAAATGTTTTAGTGTTTGTCTAGTTTTAGTCGACTAAATATCATAATATTATAGTCGACTAAATCTACAGTTGATTTAGTCGACTAAAATGTATTTTGGCGGTGCCGTGATGGCGTCTTAATGACTGATTTTACACTTGGTTGCATGCTGACGAAATTGTCAATATATTTAGTCATAGTTTTAATCATCATAGCTTAGTTTTTATTGAGTTTTTATTTAGATTTCGTCAGTGAAAAAAGGTAGTCGACGAAACTTTTTCGTCATCGTTTTCAACGACGAAATCAACACTGCATGGAACATTGGAAGATATGACATTTTGTTTGCTTTTTAGACTTTGTAAACAGAAAGAAAGCACTGCAAAGCAGAACGCCCGCAACACACAGGACCAGACCTATTTTTTTTTGCTCCCCGGCCGCGCGGCGACGCCCAAATACTAACCGATGAGCAGTGACAGTGAATGTAGGTCTCATCGTTTTTGTGGTATAAAGACACTCTAATGATGTTATAGACCATTAAGGCACTTTAGGATGTCATGTTGACACCTGCCTCATAACTTTGTATAAGCATGTTACCATTGCATTGAATCAAAACAAGACCAATACTAGGTCACACTGTATTGCCAACTACTGCTAACTTCTGAACCAAAATGTGAACTACTTTTCACAAAAGAAGAAGACAGCGCTGCATTGTTTTACAACAACACAAACTTTTTTTTTAGTAGCTCAGGAAAGAAAGTCCAGGAATTTAAGCTTGATCTAACCAAGTGGTGCAGACAACCATGGACAAATCACTAAGGCACACTCAGATACAGATAATGTATTTTTAGTACAGTATAATCAACTGTCCCATGAAAATATAAGCAAATAAAAAGTGCAGACCACCGGTCATCACCAGCAAGTGAATGACATTTTATAGGGCAACTTCCTCTGGTTGGCTAGACAACAGAACTCTGACTTGAGCCTCCCAATCCAATATTAAACAGTATTTAACAATAAACAACTACAACAAAGTCGCCTGAAAATAAGTACAAGTAGCGAAATGTTGTTGGGACTTGTTCTGCAAAATTGTGCTACATTCTAACACAATAATATAGTAGTGCAGAAGGTCTTGTCTTAGACTATAGACTACTATAGCTTATAACGTTGTAGCAGCTTCAAAAATGTGCAGGTAATGTGCAGAATATACAATCACTTCTCAATAGCAGCAGTACTCAATCAAATAGGAAATTAAAAAAGCAGCTTATTATCTAAGTAGATTTTGAGAGACAAACAAACAAACATCCATATTGACCATATACAGTACCATCTCAGAACCCTAAAACAAGAGACTGTTCTACTTCACATCACCAGCAGGTGGGCCAACTTAACCACACCGGGGTCCCCCAGACTAACCCCCATATAATCGGTCCTCTCCTTTTTTTTGGGAGAATAGACTATCCCACTTCACAGCACCAGCAAGCGTTGGAGCACATCACTTGTCTCTCTGACACTTTGTCTATGACTACATCATTGTTTAAAGTCATCAACATCTCTTTCTCTGTGCACATTAGCATGGATGCCTCAAGATGCTCCTGTGTCACTTTGGTCCTCAGTCTGTTTTTAACAAACTTGAGTGTGGAGAAGCTCCTCTCACAAGCAACTTGACTAAAAGAGAGTGTCAGCAGGAACTTGTAAGCCAATCCAATGACATGATAAGCATCTTCCCATAGGTTATACTCGGTGAGGATATGATAAACACAAATTGCACAGTCTTTACAAGACTTGCAGCTGATATGAGTTAGCTCAAGGTCTTCTTCAACCTCCATCTCTTCTGCAGCCCTAACAGTGTATGCCTTGAAATGGGGCTCCTTAAAGGACAACTTAGTTTTTTTACAACCAAGGTTTGTTTTAGTTTGTAATTAAAGTAAATAAAACATGCGTGTACATTTTTTTTCATTTACTGCTTTCTATAGTTTTAGCAATTTTCAAGATATTTTTTACAGTGGGCGGGGGCATTCGGGCAGGTGGCTAAATATGTATTTTTTTTACACAATAACCCGGCGTTTTCTTTATTATGTACAGTAGCTCTTCTAGCCCCCAATAACTCACATCTGGCCATCAAAGACCACCGTACCTTTTTTATTGTGTAAAAAAGGCATATTTAGCCACCAGACAGAATGCCCCCACCCACTGAAAAAGATAGAGAAAATTGCTAAAACTATAGAAAGCAGTAAATGAAAAAAAAATAACACTCATCTTTTATTTACTTTAATTACAAGCTAAAATATAAACCTTGGTTGTAAAAAAACTAAGTTGTCCTTTAAGTCTCTCCCACTGTTTAGCCAGACTAGAGAGCTCTGACTGGAGCCTTGCAGGCGTGGCTCTGTCATCAAACCTAAGGAGGCACTTGCTCAGTTGTGTGAGCGCTAATTAGGTCCATGCTACTAGTCTGGAGGTATTTGGAGAGTGGTGAGGTGATCTCAAAGATCCTCAAGAATAACTGAGCTGTCAGCACTGTCTCATACTTCAGTAGATTCTCAACATATCCCTGGGCCTTTGCTCTGACAGGCGGTTTCATTGTGACATCTTCGACTATCCTTTCCAGTGTGATGATCAGATCTACAAACAAGGCATCGTCTGGGTTACCAAAACAGCCAAAAATCTTGCTAAGAGCCTGATCCTTGGCCCACCACCTAGGTGGTGGGCCCAATTGGAGACATCCGCCTGTGCCGCTCGTCACTACTCACTTTCTCCCACATGTTCACGCGCTTGTATGAGTCCCTGAGAAATACGGCAACATCATTCGCGATGGAGAAAAGGGATGCACTTTCTAGCACAATACCTGTGGTGTCTCCCAGGACAAGGTTAAGTACATGTGCATAGCACCAGATGTGCACTTGGCTAGGAGACTCTGATGACAGCAAAGTACTGAAACCTTTGTAATGGCCTTGCATGTTTGCGGCCCCATCGGTTGAATTGCCCACACAGTTCTTCATATCAATGCCCACCTTTTCCAGACATTCTTTCAGTATCTCCACAAAATACTCCCCAGTTGATGACTCAGTCAACCAATCCTATGAGCCTCTCATGGATCACATCAGTAACATATCTGAGTATGACAGCACACTGGTCTGTGGCCGTAACATCTTGTGTGGTGTCAATCTGCACAGAAAACATTCCTGCCTTCCTTACAGCCTTGGAAATTAATTCTTTAATTAAACTACTGATAACTTCAATGACTTTGTTGACTGATCTATTGGAGAGCAGTGTAACAAATGATCCTCTGCCTTTAGGCCCAGCCTCATGTTGTGTTTGGCTTTTTTCTATGCATTCATTGACATGCTCTTGCAGAGTCACATCATATTTGCTCAGCAGCATGATCAGCTCAAGGACGTTTCCATGATCAATGGCCATGTTCTTCAACTCGTAAGCAGCTTCAGATTTAGTGCCTCTAAAACTAAGAGCACACTTTCCAATCAGTTTAACCACTTCTATGATACGGTCCATTACTTGGCGTTTCTTTCTGACCTGGTCATGGCGAAGAGACATTTGTTTTCCACCAAGTAGGCTAGCTATGTCTGCTTGGCTGGCCTTCATAAAATATGCCTCTGCATTATCTCTGTGGAATTGGGCTCTTTCTTGCTCTTCTATTCTCTGATGGATATGGCTCCAATCTGTCATTCCCCCTGTATGAATGGATTGGGACTGTTGATAGGCTTTGCAAATGCCAAACATACTGTGCAGTAAAGAGACTTGTCTTTCTCACAGTAAGTAAGCCACTTCCTCTGAATACCGTCTTTGGTCTGAAATATATTTCTACCCTTTCTGGGGGGTTGTTGTGGGCGGTATGAAAAAAAGAGATTGAAATCTTTGTTGGCTGGGCGTGCATAAAAATCAAAGCCTGCATTTTCTTCTGAGTGTGTCTCAGCTTCCGCGATGTTGGACCCTGCCTCTGTCTGTGATGACTGGACTGTTAAATCTGTATGAAGAAACACATCAGTAGATGTGACAGATCAATAAGACTGCCAATAACTCATTTTATCATTGGAAAGGAACATAGATGTCTAATTCAGAAGGCCATTAAAATAAATGCAATATGTTGTGATTGAACTTGGAACATAAACATATGATTCTATACTAATATATTTAATTGTATAATACAATTGCCTACCCAGCCTGACACACTGCATCTGTTAGTACCTGTCATTTGAATATTGCTGCTCCTGCTCCGTTCTCCTCCTCCTCCTCCAGGACCACCTGCTCCGCCACCTCCTCCTCCAAATCTATCACCTGCGCCTCCTTCTCCTCCTCCAAATCTATCACCTCCTCACCGTCACCACCATGACTGGCGTCACCCAGCTCAATTTCACCTCCACTATAGACAGTGGCCTTCACAGCTGCTGCCAATAATAATAATAATAATAATAATAATAATAATACATGTAATAATAATAATAACAATAACAATAACAATAACAATAATAATAATAATAATAAATCTAATAATAATAATAATAATAATAATAATAAATGTAATAATAATAACAATAACAATAACAATAATAATAATAATAACAATAATAATAATAAATGTAATAATAATAATAACAATAATAATAATAATAACAATAATTATGATGATGATAAAATGTATTTATTATAAACCAGTTTGCACAGAGTACTTAATACAAAGACAATCAATGTAAGAATGATTGCTAAAACACACACACACACACACACACACACACACACACACACACACACACACACACACACATTTACTTGGAGGAGTTTACGTTTTCTTATGTAGGAGGAAGAGGAATCCAGCTAATTTATTCATATATCAAGTCATGTATGAAGTAACTGTGAATACACATCCCTTAACTGCTTAAATTAAGTGTAATGACCTAATCACAAAGTCATAGTGACTTGATAATTATGCTGATGGTGAGCAACAAAAACGTTAGTTGCTAGTTACTTTGTAGATTTTGATTATTATTACAAAACATACACAGCCCTATATATATATATATATCAACCATTTGAAAATAGCCGATCTACAAGCTCACAATGCCACGCATTGTGAGCTTGTAGATCTGCTATTTTCAAACGATTTTTAACTACAAAGTATTTACCCTTATTGTAAAGTGTTACCAAATCATTTGCATAACAAATGCATGGCCAGCAAGTTTTAATATTTAGCCATTTTGAACGTGCTTTAAGTTTCCACCGTGCCCACCTGCACCTGACGTTGTGTGACTTGTGTCGGCTGTGCTGGGTCCTGCTGTAGCCCCATTTAGAACCTCTCCCTCCACTATGTAGCCCCATTTAGAACCTCTCCCTCCACTATGTAGCCCCATTTAGAACCTCTCCCTCCACTATGTAGCCCCATTTAGAACCTCTCCCTCCGCTCTGTAGCCCCATTTAGAACCTCTCCCTCCACTATGTAGCCCCATTTAGAACCTCTCCCTCCACTATGTAGCCCCATTTAGAACCTCTCCCTCCGCTCTGTAGCCCCATTTAGAACCTCTCCCTCCACTATGTAGCCCCATTTAGAACCTCTCCCTCCGCTCTGTAGCCCCATTTAGAACCTCTCCCTCCGCTCTGTAGCCCCATTTAGAACCTCTCCCTCCACTATGTAGCCCCATTTAGAACCTCTCCCTCCACTATGTAGCCCCATTTAGAACCTCTCCCTCCACTATGTAGCCCCATTTAGAACCTCTCCCTCCACTATGTAGCTCCATTTAGAACCTCTCCCTCCGCTATGTAGCTCCATTTAGAACCTCTCCCTCCACTATGTAGCTCCATTTAGAACCTCTCCCTCCGCTCTGTAGCCCCATTTAGAACCTCTCCCTCCGCTATGTAGCCCCATTTAGAACCTCTCCCTCCACTATGTAGCTCCATTTAGAACCTCTCCCTCCACTATGTAGCTCCATTTAGAACCTCTCCCTCCACTATGTAGCTCCATTTAGAACCTCTCCCTCCGCTCTGTAGCCCCATTTAGAACCTCTCCCTCCGCTATGTAGCCCCATTTAGAACCTCTCCCTCCGCTGTGTAGCCCCATTTAGAACCTCTCCCTCCGCTATGTAGCCCCATTTAGAACCTCTCCCTCCGCTATGTAGCTCCGAGATGAGGTCCTACGTGGCCCGGTGCCGTTTGAATTTTCCACTTTACATGTGTCTTACCCCTTTCTGCACATCGTATCCAAAAAGTTAAGGTTTTCTGAAATGCTCTCAGATGTTTGAAATTTTAACATACAATAAAATCTATCCAACGAGTTGAAAAAAGCGTTTAAAAATCTTCTCTCCTAAATGTTTTTAAGACATACCCGGAAGTTGCGCCCGTAGAGATAACATTACTGATTCCCTTACTGGTCAAATGTTGAATTGCACCTTATAATGCATAATATTATGGAACCGGCTGAGGAGAGAAGCTATTTAAATGCTTTTTTCAACTCGTTGGATAGATTTTATTGCGCACTAGAAGTTAAAACATCTGAGAGCATTTCAGAAAACCTTTACTTTTTGGATACGATGTGCAGAAAGGGTTAAGAAACATGTCAAGTGGAAAATGTGCGGATAATTTTCGGTCAAACGGCACCGACAAAGGAGGAACCTCATCTCGGAGCTATACAGCGGAGGGAGAGGTTCCGATTGGAGCTAGGTCCTGCTGCTGCTTCACTAGCATCCTTGGCCC
This sequence comes from Gymnoscopelus braueri, assembly GCF_963280865.1. Classification (NCBI taxonomy): domain Eukaryota; kingdom Metazoa; phylum Chordata; class Actinopteri; order Myctophiformes; family Myctophidae; genus Gymnoscopelus; species Gymnoscopelus braueri. The sequence goes on along the minus strand of NC_137604.1, from coordinate 2,145,660 downwards.
TTCCACCTTGGAAGAGGTCTGGTAATTTTGCACATTTGGCTGCATCTTGCTATAGAAGTTTTATTTTCTTTATTCTTTTCTTTTGTGCACCACCCATTTCTTTCTCACCTGCCTTCTTTCTTTTCGAATTTTTTTCCCCTAGCTAATCCTTCACTTACTTACTCTGTGATCCATCTTCACCACAAAAAAAACAACTGATGGAATGGAAAGAGAAAGCAACCAAGGGAGCCAGTCAGATCTCAGCTAAATTTAGGAATACTCCAAGTATTGTACTTAAAGTACCAAACGTAGAAAGTACTCATTATGCAGAATATCCCATTTCACAAGTTCTCAAAGGTATGAAATGTATAAAAATCATTTGAAATAGCAGATCTACAAGCTCACAATGCGTCGCATCGTGACGCATTGTGAGCTTGTAGATCGGATATTTTCAAATGGCTGAAATGTATATAGGGCTGAAGTGGTTAATGTATGTTTTGTAATAATAATCAAAATGTAAGTTTTCAGATAATTTTAGTGGAGTAAAAGTGCAATATTTGACTCTGAGATGTAGTGGAATAGAAGTAAAAGTACTGAAAATTGGAAATACTACAATAAAACAAAAATACCTCAAAATTGTACAGTAAGGGGGGCACGGTGGCGCAGTCGGTAGTCGCCTCACAGCTAGAAGGTCCTGGGACGCTGTGGGCACTGGGGGGCGTGTTCTCTCCTCCGCGTCATCAGTGCCCATACCCTAGGTGGGGTTGGTGAAAGGGCCTTTTCTGTGTGGAGTTTGCATGTTCTCCCCGTGTCCCCTAGGGTAGTTAATACCCTCACAAAAACATGCAGTAATCCTGGTCTCTATACTGCCTCCCCCTGGTCAGCTGGGGCGTCCGATGGAGGGGAAAGGAACTGGTTGGAATATCTAGGCTCTCCCTAGGCTGGCAGAGGGAGTGTAGCGCCCAGGATTACTTAGACAATTGGAACTGGGTGAAAAAAATGGGTTACAAAATCGTGGGAAAAAAAGAAAAAAAAATACAGTACTTGAGTAAATGTACTTAGTTACTTTACACCACTGATCACGAGAGTGAGAAAACAGCCAGTACACAATATATGTCCCTTTCACATAGTTTATTTACCTCTCTACAGACAGAACAACGGACGCGTTACAACCTAACAGCTCTTCCTCAACGCCGTTTTCTCACTCTCAAGACTTTGTAAACAAAATAAATTCGAAGGGAGAGTTGACAAATAACTTAAATATTTGAAGTAATTTCACACTTTCAAGATATTCTATAGCCGATCTACAAGCTCACAACGCTTCACAATGCAATGTGTTGTGAGCTTGAAGATCTGCTATTTTACTATTTTGGGAAAATGTTTGACAACGTGTGAACATTTTTCAACGATTATGACGATAATGCTAAAAAAGTGCAATTATCTAAATTAATTGTGATTAGACGATTATGTGACAACATCGTACAACTAAAACTTTAATCCCCTGTGTGACTCATCGTGTTACAAACGGCAACTAAAGTGTTTCTTCTCCCGTGTGACTCCTCATGTGTATCTTCAGAGAAAACGTCCGGTTGAAGGTTTTTCCACAAACCGTACAAACAAAGGGTCTTTCCCCCGTGTGTATCCTCATGTGTCGTTTCAAGTCGTTCATCTGACCAATGCCTTTGCCACAGACAGGACAACTAAAGGGTTTTTCCCCGGTATGAGTCATCATGTGTTTCTTCAGATGGGAGTTGTGATTGAATCTCTGTTCACAGACCGTACAGATGAAGGGTTTCTCCCCCGTATGAATCCTCATGTGTTCCGTCAGGGCACTCTTTTGACCGCAGCCTTTGCCACACACCGTGCAAGTGAAGAGCGTTTCGCCGTGGGTACTCATGTGAGACTTCAGAATGGACCTACGATTAAAGCTTTTGCTACAAATAGTACAAGTAAAAGGTTTTTCGCCCGTGTGCGTCCTCATGTGTTGTTTTAGATCGCTGTTCTTAACACAGCCCATGCCGCACACCGTGCACACAAAGGGCTTTTCGCACGCGTGGATCTGCGCGTGCGTCTTCAGGTAAGCCTTGCGATTGAAACTTTTGCCACAAACCGCGCACGTGAAGGGCCTTTCGCCCGTGTGAGTCATCATGTGTTGCTTCAGATCGCTCCTCTGAACGCAGCCCATGCCGCAGACCGAACAAGTAAAGGGCTTCTCCCACGCGTGACGCTTCACGTGGGTCCTCAGCGTGTCCTTTCTTTTAAACGTTTTGCCACACTCTGTACAACTAAAGCTTTTCTTCCCCGTGGGGCGACCGCTGCTCGTGGAGTCGGTTTGTTCCGATGATTCCGGGTCCTGCGGAAGCTCGTCGCCGAAAGACGATCCCTGTCCCTCCGTGCGCTTCGTCTCGTGTGAGCCAAGTGCGTTTATGGTCTCCTCCCACTCATCGCTGTCTTCGGTGTCAGATTCAGAACAGTGTGAAGGGAGAAGCTGGTCATCGCTGGTTGGTTGTGACGTTCCACAGTCCTCTACATCAGCTTGTGTTTTCATGTGTTGAGTTGAGGTGCTGGCTACAGGCTCTGTCTCTCTGTTTTCACCATCATCATCATCTTCAATTTTCACGGCGAGTAATGTCCAGGTTGACCCGGTCGCCTCCTCTGGTCTTTGAAGGAGCTCCTCTTTAATCTGTGGAGGTTGTGGTTCCTCCTGGACCGGACTGGAGCTCCCCTCCTGCTGTTCAGGGGAAACCCCCTCTTCACACTCAGGGAGGTGCAGGAGATCTAGGAGAAAAAGAAGATTCAGAAGAGTAAAATTACCTTTAAATAATTAAATGGTAAATGGACTGCATTTATATAAAGCGCTTTGGAGAAATCGCTTTACAATGTATTTCACATTCACCCATTCAGTAGTTTTTTTTTAATTTTTTTTTATTTATTAGCACATTAACAATCCTGTATCTCGGCTCCTGTGTTTTACTATGTATTTTTGGCGAGACATGCTATGTTCAACTGGGTATAACAAGCGAACTGGAGGTTGCGATGACATTCTTTTTTCTCACGGAAGCACAGTGAAACCCTCTGTGATTAGCAACCATCAGGGGATCCATCATACTGGAGATACATATTGTGTGACTACTTGAAAAGGGTAAGAAAATAAAAAGAATCGCTGGCACAATACGCATTTAAAAAAAATAATTAATTGCCACTGAATGATTTAAGAGGGCTGATCATTTACAGAACATGCCAGGTGTTAAATTGCACTTTAAATCTTTCAACATCAAGTTGCCCTTCCATTCCCTAAAGGCTACCGCTGCTGGTTAATACATGCAGACAAATTAAATGATTAAAATAGCAAACACAATACTAGGGTATTTCTTTAGTTCTTACCTGAGGGAGCGGCGCTCCACACCTTACTAACTAGTAATGTCAACGTTGACCCATCAGCCTCCTCTGGTCTTTCAAGAAGCTCCTCTTGTTCCTCTTTAATCTGTGGAGGTTCTGGTTCCTCCTGGACCAGACTGGAGCTCCTCTCCTGTGGAGGTTCTGGTTCCTCCTGGACCAGACTGGAGCTCCTCTCCTGCTGTTCAGGAGAAACCTCCTCTTTACACACAGGGAGGAGTAGGAGGTCTAGAAGGAGGAGAGAGGAGGTAACATCAGCACAGAGCAACTCCATGTGTTTTCCCTTCAAGAGACAGATCAGCCTTTATCGTCCCAGAGGGATATTTGGTTTTCGAATATTTCAATATCCCGCCCCCAAATCGCTGTGATTGGTTTAGATGCGCAGAGGGAGTGTCAGAGCAGGAAGCCATGCCCATATATGTCTATGGCCATGCCAGTCTTAGACCTACGGATGCTTCAAAGGGTCATGCGTTAACGCGTCAATAACACGTTAACTTTGACAGCACTGATACATACATATATATATATATATATATATTTTTTTTTGTGTTTATGTAAGGAATCTCACTTGTCCCAGCCGGGTAAGGCCTTACACTAGGCCCCTGGGCAACACAGACATGGACAATAATATTTGCATAGGTGTGGGTGGGTGGGCAGCCTGACAAATCATGTGCCTTTGAGCAACACTGCCGCTGCTCCGCAAAAGAACCGTGCCGTCACCTTTTCCTGTACACCACTACAAAAAAAAAAAAAAAAAAAAAACCTAAGTCTCGCTAGACGAGATCGAAATCTTGAGATTTCAATCTCGTCTAGTGAGACTTAGTTTTTTTTTTTTTTTTTTTTTGCATAGTGTTCTGTCACTATGAACGTCAGATCTCACAAAAAAAAAGCTATTCAAATACGCGATCTAGCGCAAGGCCTATCCGCGCACGTTTTAAGCTGTGGTGGACCCGGGATGGAGTTATGACATTTTTCTACTGTACCATTCATCCTAAGATATCATAACATCATAGAAAAGGTAAGGAAACTTTAGTCCAAAATTCCCCTTTAAGACCTGAAGCCCATTCTACATGTCTCCTAAATCCCAACAGTATTCTGAAGGAAAAAAAAGTATGTTTCTATATCAGTGGTGCTCAATCTTTTTCATGTCAAGGACCCCCAAAATGATATGTATTTGGCCGCGGACCCCCATCTCAAAATTTTGTTCCTGGGGGTCCCAGAAGCAAAGATTTGTGTTAAAAAAAAGCTCACAACGCCTCGCGTTGTGAGCTTGTAGATCGGCCATTTTCACAATGTTTGCCTCTTTCTTATATTATTTGACTATTTGGCCAATGTTTTAATAGTATAGTTTCATTACTTTTGTTGCAGTAATAGTCTTCTTTTTTTTGTATTAAAAAGTTCTTCCCCCCTGGGTCTTAACCGTCCTTAAACTGTCACTTCACTGTCATCTGGGGACCCCCTCAAAATCATGTGGGGAAACCCCCTGGGGGTCCTGGCCCACAGGTTGAGAACCACTGATTTCTGTCTACTCACTCTGTGTCTTATTGGTGAGCTGTAGTGAGACAGTTCAGAAACCTGCCTACCAGTGACATCATCGATGTGGATTTCAAGCTAATAGAAACGACTCCCTTTCTCTTCCTGATAGTTAGCATGCTGAAACAGAAGACATTGTTCTGGCATTAATACAAATTAACACATATTAGAAAGTTTGACATTTTGTTTTAACACATTGTGTGCCAAAATAGCTATAACCGTTTAGTAGAATACAACTGTGGAGTGCCACGGTTGTATTGGCTTTTTATTTATTTATTCATTTTCCACAAGGGGGCGCTCTAACGCAACTTTGGAATCATCCACGGAGCCTGTGAAATGGAGAGGACGGATGTGAATCTTGTCCCAAAAACCTACCTCCCGTCCACTCCAATGAGAACTCCCTGAGAAAAAGCTTTATATCTCCATATCTTTTTACCGTGGTGGAAACGAGCCGTTTTCGATGGGCGATCACTCTGCAATGGAGGATCGCGTTAAAAATATTATTGATCCAGGCGTTAGTCGGGACCCTCCACCATCTTGCACGCATCCTTTGTTTACATCCGCGTCCTTGTCATGGCGTCTACAGCTCTAAACACATCAGCCTAAACGGTAAGAACACTGGCTCTAGATGTACCCTGTTTTAATAAACCTCTGGCACTTGATGTGTTAAACAAGACCAGGAGACCTGGTTCTGCCAGACCCAGAATAAATTCCTTTTCCTTTTATGCCCATGTATGGACGAAAGGGGGACGAAATTGGCTGACTCTATTCATCACTGTGATTGGCTAGCGAGACACATGATGACATTAATAACCTATAAATAGGATTATGCACTTCAAAAAAAAAAAAAAAAAAAATATTTAAGTGAGCTCCATCACTATGGGGGACGAAACTTGAACCCTCTTTTATGCCCATGTATGGACGAAATAGGGACAAAGCCTCATGTAGGCCGACCCCTTGGGTCTGGCAAATAGGCCAAACCAGCCTACTGATGATGTCACTGGTAGGCAGGTTTCTGAACCGCCCACAGCCCTCCTCTGAGACACAGAAGTAGACAGAAATGGTGTCATCTTATAATGAGCATTAGTGAGGACCAATTATATGAAGAGAAGGTTGAACATTGGTTGAATGTTAACAGAGTCTAATGGACAAAATGTTTTATTATAAAACGTTTCATTTGTAACAACTTGATCTCTCCTTTATTGAATTGCCTCGTTGCTGAAGTGTTGTTATACACATAAACCTGTTATACACATAAACCTGTTATACACATAAACCTGCCTTGCCTTACATTTGGCCGATAAGTGTATAATTAAGCACTTAACCCATTAAGACAGAGAACGCAACAGTGTGTCATTTTTAGATTTCTTTGGGCTATTCAAAAAATAGCAGATCTACAAGCTCATAGCGCGGCACCAAGTGCAGCGCTATGAGCTTGTAGATCTGTTATTTTAGAAAAATCGTTAAAATTTGTAGAAATCTTTGAATATATATATATATTTTTGTAGCGAACATTTTTAACTCAAATCTTTGCTTCTGGGGGGATTCTACAAATGTCTTATAAATCCTACAGTTTGTTTTTAAAAACGTATGTTGCTATATCAGTGACTATATCAGTGGTTCTCAAACGTTTTCATGTCAAGGACCCCCAAAATGATATGTATTTGCCCGGGGACCTCCATCTGAAAATATTGTGTTCCAGGGACCCCCCAGAAGCAAAGATTTGAATGAAAAATGTTCTCTTGAAAAGAAAATATATATATATTCAAAGATATGCAAATTTTCACGATTTTTCCAAAAATAGCAGATCTACAAGCTCATAGCGCGGCACTCGGTGCCGCACTATGAGCTTGTAGATCTGCTATTTTTGAATAGCTAAAGCAGGGGTCTTCAACCTTTTCAGGACAGGGACCCCCAAACTGATGGGGAGATGGAGCAGGGACCCCCTACCTCGTAGGGTAGGGGGGGCTACCACATATATTGTATATTTATGTATACAATTGTGTTTTATATTGCCTGCTCCTATACGCACCTGCCCCAGTAGGTGTGCAAAATAAAAATTCTCTACAAAATATGTATAAACATACCATGTTATTGTGCATTGTGCCTCCATTTGTCTGTTTGCTATGGATTCATGTTATGTTTAAAGACAATTTGACATTTTGGGGGAAAAAAGAAGGATATATATATATATTTTTTTTTAACAAAAATATTGTTTAATCAAACAACAATTTCGCGGACCCCCTGCAGTACCTCCGTGGACCCCTAGGGGTCGCGGACCCCCTGTTGAAGACCTCTGAGCTAAAGTATAAGATAATGGTTAAAAAGTGGTTACACAGATGCGTTCTCGGTCTTAATGGGTTAAATACATTGACTGTAAAACAATAACCACTGTTTCTATATATAAAATGATGACAAACAGAGAAATGAATGGTGTAGATTTTATTATGTGGTTATATCATGAGATAGCTTGAGCTTGTAGAAGCAGACACGGTACATTGATCAATCACCTCGTCGTCTGAACATGTTGAACATCAAACGAAAGCAAAGCATAACAACGGCATGTATGTCTACAGTATGTGTTTTACTTTTTACTCTGCTCTTTAAAGGACAACTTTGTTTTTTTACAACCAAGGTTTATGTTTTAGCTTGTAATTAAAGTAAATAAAAAGGTGATTGTTAAATCTTTTTCATGTATTGCTTTCTATAGTTTTAGCAATTTGCGGGATCTTTTTTTACAGTGGGCGGGGCATTCGGGCAGGAGGCTAAATATGTATATTTTTACACAATAACCCGGCGATGTCTTAATTATTATTTACAGTAGCTCTTCTCGCCTCCAATAACTCACATCTGACCACGGGACCTTTTTTATTGTGTAAAAAAAATGCCCGAATGTAAAAAAGATTGCGAAAATTGCTAAAACTATAGAAAGCAGTAAAAAAAAATGTTTTAACACTCATCTTTTATTTACTTTAGCTAAGCTAAAACATAAATCTTGGTTGTAAAAGAAACAAAGTTGTCCTTTAACTGACAAAGTTAAAACACTGTCTAAAGATGCCCTTTCGAGCGTTTTTTTTTACTAACCTTTGAATAAATCATGAATTTTTATCTCCAGTATGATGGATCCCCTGATCGCTTTAACCCATTAAGACCGGGAACGCCTCCGTGTCAATTTAACATTTATTTGGCTATTCAAAAAATAGCAGATCTACAAGCCCATAGTGCGGCACCGAGTGCCGAGCTATGAGCTTGTAGATCTGCTATTTTTTATTTATTTTTAACTCAAATCTTTGCGTCTGAGGATTCTACAAATGTCTTCTAAATCTCTAACAGTTTTTCTTTTTTAAACGTATGTTGCTATAACATCAGTGGTGCTTAAAACCTTTGTCATGTCAAGGACCACCCAAAATGATGTGTATTTGGCCGCGGACCCCCATCTCAAAACATGTTGTTCCAGGGACCCCCCCCAGAAGCAAAGATTTGAGTTGAAAATGTTCGCTTTAAAAAAATATATACTCAAAATTAGTGCTATGAGCTTGTAGATCTGCTATTTTTTTAATAGCCCAAAATAAATGTTAAAATGACAAGAGATGCGTTCCCGGTCTTAACTCTTTCACTGCCAGACTTATTTCAGACTGTGTCGTCCCAGTGCCAGGAAAAAGGTGCATTTTTCCTCTGTTTGTTTTTTAACATTGAAGTGAATGGAGCAGCAATTTTTTGGATAGCGTTATCTCCTAGTTCCTTTGAGATAAACCAAAAAAAAAAAGACCAAAAAAATCTGAAAAATTCAAAAAAAATTATATTTTCGTCTTTCCGTCATTGGCCATGATAGCCATAGAGCCATCGGACGGGAATTCCCGTCCGGGGCAGTCAAAGAGTTAATGGGTTTAAAGACGTATCGTTGTGGGCAGGTGAATGTAGGTCGTTTTCGCCAAAAAGCAACAGAAAGAAGAGAAAAGGCCATTTTCGTACATATATAGACCGCCGAAGTCTGACGTCATTTACACATCCTTTGTTTTTCTACCTGGTTCGCAGTTTTCCACCCCCGTTCTGAATCCCATAGACGTATTTAATATCGCGTCAAATAAGAACTGTGTTCCAAAAATAAACAAATGACCACGGCGGGTTGACTCTTATGGATATGAAGCATCAACTGACGGTGAGAAAACGCTAATGTTACTTCCGCCGAATTAGTTACATTTTCGCCAGAAACAGACTGTATCAAATATAAGTGACTGACTATCATAAACGATACAGAACCTCCTCCCTGACAATAACGCCGACACGCGGTGTTTATTTTTGGACCACAATTCTTATATGAGACGATTCTAAGATGACCCAATGTTATTCTCCATAGAGAAATTACTTCCGCAAACCTGGGGATGAACGAGTGACGTCAGGACTTCGGTGCTCTATAGCGTTTGTATTTGTTGATGACATGTATTATTGTGTACATTTTTGTATGCTACGTTGATGAATTTAATACATAGGACCACAACGGAAACAAGTCCCCCTTTCTACTTTTAACACATTCCCCGCCATAAACGGAGATCTTCGTCATTTCAAATCCAACCGTTGACCGCCATTGTGTTTAATTACACAAGAGGGCGCTCTAACACAACTTAGAAACGATCAAGAAATCAAAACCAAAAGCAAGCGAGGCTGATGTTCTTGAGAGATTACTCGCACGCTAACTTGGTGGCAGTCAGGAGCAATGCTCAGGCAGTGAATTTCATCTTCAGACAGACAATGACGGCCCGCAACTGGCAGGAGAAATAGAGAACGGAAGAATAAAAAATAAAAACACACATTTAATGGGTACCTGTCCAACGGGGGCAAGTAAAAGACGGGTTTTACTTGCCCGCAACCTTTTTTTTGCGTGCCCCGGGCAATCGGGCAACCACTGAAGTCGAGCCTTGCCCCGTGTGAGTCTTCATGTGCGTCTTTAAGTTGCCGTTTCGACTGAAGCTTAGCTGACAAACCGTACAAGTGAAAGGTTTTTCCCCTGTATGAGTCCTCATGTGTTTCTTTACATTTGTACTATCATTAAAGCATTTGTCGCACAGAGAACAAGGAAAGGGTCTTTCCCCCGTATGAATCCTCATGTGTGTCTTCAGGTCATAATTTCGACTGAACCTTTGATCACAAACTAAACAATTGAAGGGCTTTTCCCCGGTATGCGTCCTTATGTGCGTCTTCAGATGATCATTTCGACTGAATCTTTGCTTGCAGACCGAACAAATAAAACGTTTTTCCCCTGTGTGAGTCCTAATGTGCGTCTTCAGATTAACATGTTGATTGAAGGTTTTATCACAAATCGTGCAACTAAAGGGTTTTTCCCCTGTGTGAGTCCTCACGTGTCGTTTCAGATCGCCAAACTGACCGAAGCCTTTGCCACACGCGGTACAAATAAAGCTTCTCTTCCCCGTGTGACTCCTCGTGGGCGGAGTTTCTTTGAACGTTTCCAGGTCCCCCGCGTTCTCCTCACACTCACCAATGTCTTCGACCTGGACTTCCACTTCGGTGGGAGAGAGGAACTGGCCATCGCCACCGGTCGTCTGTAATGTTCCGCAGTCCGCTGCATCAGCTTCCGTTTCCGTCACGTGTTCGGTCGAGGTTCCAACGTCTACGACTTGGACTTCGACTCCGGTGGCAGATTCAGAACAGTGTGAAGAGAGGAGCCGGCCATCGATGGTCGGTTGTGACGTTCCACAATCCTGTACATCAGCCGAGGCGATGGCCAGAGGCTCTGGCTCGCCGATTTCTCCACCATTTTCAATGTTCACCAATAGTATCGTCAGCGTAGTCATTTCGGCCTCCTCCGGTCTTTCAAGGAGCTCCACTTGTTCCTCGTTCATCTGTGGAGGGGTTGTGGTTCCTCCTGGACCCAGACTGGGGCTCCTTCTCCTCCTGCTGTTGCTGTTCAGGAGAAACCTCCTCCGTACACAGGGAGGTGCAGGAGATCTAGGCAAAGAGATAAGATGAGAGTTAATTACTAAATGTGTTTGTTCCCCCTTCTTGTAGTTAAAGGCAGGTCAGATCATTTAAAATGCTGGATATCCAAATAAATGTGGGGGGAGGGGGGGGGGGGGACAGCACTTAAGTTATAATTTGGCTTTTTCATACATTATAAATATGTTTTATTAAAGGTAGGGTAAGTGATTTTCTTTGGTTAAAATAAGTGTTAAATAGTTCTATAATCTGATAGTACTCGTTGCTTTAGAGTGTTTGTTCAGTAAAAGGAGTCTTCATGTCTCTCCAGCTCTTTATTAAACAGAAAAATGCATTCTCAGGTCGGGATACCGATTTTATCCAATCAGGAGAGAGAACTCAGACAGGATACAGATTAAACGAGTGCAATTGGATGTGATGACACAAATAAATGAGCAGACAAAATTGCAACTGGAACACTATAGAAGCTGATAAACGGGTACTACATTTTCCCACCTACCTGAACATTTATTTTCTTATATTAAAGACCTGGAGAGATTGGGAGACTCCTGTTACTGAACAAACACTCTATATAGCAATGACTACAATCAGAATATAGTGCTTTAACCTTTTAACAAAAAAACGTTTTGTTTTAACCAAAAAATATCACTTACCCTATACCTTTAAAAGTCTGAATAGTCTGGAGTTGAGATGGAAGGAGGGTCATCTGCACTGCCACCACCAGCATCTTAAGGGCTCTACGCGCTCCAGTTGTAGTCATCCACTAGTGTCGGGTAGCCAGACAACTATTCCATAATTGTAACATCCGTGACCATGCGTTAAGCACTTTACATTTGAAATCTGAACGTTTATGTAGATGTACGGGGGCTGTAAATGAAGAAAGTCCAAACACCAGGTTGCAGTTCAGGCAAGACACTCGCCACAACGAGCTAACGAGGCTATGCCATCTAGCCTAGCTACACGTTGTGGAATACAGTGGAATACTTCCATACAAACGAGCGGCCTGTTTAGCTGAAAGGTTGGTATAGCTCAAAATGGGGGGGGGTCAAACACACGGAGGAAAATGAATAATGAATAATCCTTTTTCTGCTGAGCAGATCAGAGCAACTTTTAACCCTACTGTATGCATCAGCTATTTGAAAATAGCAGATCTACAAGCTCACAACGCGTCGCATCGTGAGCGATGCACTGTGAGCTTATAGATCTGCTATTTTCAAATAAAATCTTGGGGGCTAACTTATAATAACAATACCTGGCAACACTGGCTCGGCTCAGTGAAATCGGAGTACAATGCCTAGCTAGCGACCAATCGAAACTCTATGCAAATCTCGGCCAAGTGTCTCTCCACCCCCCGAAGTAACACAGAGACTCGCTCAAAAGCAGCATAGTAGAGCCTACTTTGCCCTACAAATGTAACCATTTAATGATTCTCCCACGACTATATTTTGCAATAGAAACCTTCTTTAACATTCGAACTGAGTTAATATGAAAAAAAAATCGAAAAACACAAAAAAAACGAAGTAAATTTCACATTTTTACTCTGTTTCCACAGACGTGACTTGGGGAAGCTCTTACCAGTAGGGATCACATATATAGAGTCTGGAACTAGACCTCCCGAGATCCGAGAGAGGAAGCTGGCACTTCCGTTCACGAAAACATGTTTTAAAACATCTTTACATTTTATTTTTTAATTTCCATTTCTGCTCAGCATCAAGTTATATATGCTTAGATGATTTTGATTTATATCAGGATACATTTGCACGTCTGTAAAGACTAAACGGAAGTGGGGAGGAGGCTTCACATCTGCTTGATATTTTAATGATGATCAGAGCGTCCGAGTCCCAGACTGTATGGACCGGAAACATTTGAACATTGTGGGAGGCGACAGTCTGGCCACGCGAGACTAGTCATCCACCGACCCACCGCGGTGAGCGGAATACTACAAACCGACGTCACTGAGTCTGGGTGTTATGCGTCTCACCGGTCACCTCAGCACACCTACATGTTTTTACTCTTAACACATTGCCTGCCAAAAACGTTTTTAAAACGTTAAAAAAAATAAGAAATCACACCCAGTGTGAAGTGGGTGGTGTCTTGCTAGCTAATCACAATACTGAATGTGTGATTCACTTTAAAAAAAAACATAAATGTGTTTTTTTTAAAGTGCATAGTCCTATTTATAGGGCTATGCACATGTGTCATGTTTCACTAGCCAATCACAGTCCTGAATAGACTGTGATTGGCCAATCACGGTGCAGGGTTAGGGGGTACACTGGTGGCCAATCACAGCGCAGGATTTGGTGAGCAAATATCCAAACCTCACATATAGGGGCGGTTTCACCGCCCAAAAATAAAAAAAATCAGAAGCAGAAGATAACGTGATCCAAAGATGTTCTGCTCCATTCACTTCCTGGTTAAAGTATTTGGGAAATATTCTGTATCTCGGCTCCTGTGTTGCTGTGATGTATTTTCAACGGCGTATAACAAGCGAACGGGAGGTCGCGTTTTTTTTCTTTCTTTTTTTCTGCGGAAGCACAGTGAAACCCTCAGTGATTAGCAACCATCAGGGGATCCATCATACTGGAGATAAATATTCTGTGACTACTTGAAAAGGTAAGAACATCGTTAAAAATGCTGGCAGAGGCTGCAGCCTGTTTTAGAAAACCCCTGGCAGTGACATTACATTACAGTCATTTAGCAGACGCTTTTATCCAAAGCGACTTACAATAAGTACATTCAACATAGGTAGGGAACGAAGCTACTAATCACCAGAAGTATTAAGTGCATTGCATGTGTTAAGTACTAGGCTCGTGCCAACTCTCTCACGTTGTTGGCCGCTAAAGACGGTATAGGATGCATTCTTTCAGACCAGCAGTGTTGATTTTGTCAGCAAATTTTGAATTAGTTTTAGTCCTAATCTTTTGAATTAAATTCCATTTAGTTTTAGTTCCAGGGAGTGACACTCCCTGTGCTGCCACTGGCTCCACATTTGTTTAATATCTGTGTTATATTTCACATACATTTATTGTATCCTTATGTTTTCTATTTACCTACAATGAGTCTGTAAGGGGCCAAGACACCATCACACCAGAATGAAATGTTTGGAACGGGGGGAGTCTGGTGCAACGCTCAGGTCCTGGACCTGGTAAGACGGAGGAGGAGCCCGGCCAGGAGGCCATCCACAGAGCCTAGTCCCTCCACGTGCCAGAGCCTCTCCTCTCCCCCATTCCTGGCAGAGTAGTTTCGGACAAGCGTATTGAGTGGCCCTGTCTTTCCCTATTTAGGACTGACCGTGGGTAGCTACCTGGGACGTAAGTCGGGGCTTTGATCAACCCTGGCTGGGTCACCTGGGCGAGGGTGTATGTTGCGAGACCCGAAACATTCTATGACCCCAGGCTACAACACTGATGATACGTCCCAGGTGCATCCATGTGATGTTTTTTCGTTATAAGGATAAATCCCTCTTGTGGCTGTTTTGGGTATTTTGGTTAAATATGTAACCCAGTCCAATGCTTTCGATCATCATTGAAGTAGTAACAGGTGTGACAGTGCAATCACAGTAGTAAGTAGCAGGTGTGATACTTTCCACAGTCACAAGTAACCGAGTCTCACTGCTGCAGCCACACAGTTTTGTTTTCTCCTGCCTACACACTGTTCTTCTGTTCCACATAGAGCCTTGGAAAATATTGTCTTTTTACGGATATAAATCTGACATTCTTCAAGTAAAGTTCAAGAAAAGTTACGCCTTGTCCTCTGTCTAGTACTGTACAGATCCATGGTATAAGGGCAGAATACTCCCTGTCGATCGAGCCAACAGTGCCGGAGATTAGCAGTTCTCAGACACACGGAAGGACGGACGGACGGGGGGAAAACATAGTCTGGGCCACGCCTTCGGCCTGGCGGAGACGATAAATACATAAACGGGTACAGATTCATATCCCATAGATCAGGGGTGATGCAACTTTGATGATGCAGAGGGCCACTATATTTCCACACTCACACCAGAGGGCCTCTGTCGGGCAGACACCTCTTCTACCTCATCTACATAGTTTAACTTTTTTCGTAAATGAATGCCATACTTCACCATTCTGTCACACAGAAGTAACACAAATAGCCAATCTACGAGCTTGTAAATCTGCTAATTTTGAATTGTGTACCCGATTTTTTTTTTTTTACTTTTGTTTAATTGGAATCCTGAAAAGCTACATTTGTATTTAATTTCAAATGCATTTAGTTATACTTATGTTAACTTTTTGATCTTAAAGGGATATTTCACTTTCAAAAAAACTTTGGGTCATTTTATGGTCTACTCAGGCTTCTGTGAGCCCCGCCCCCAGACCGTTTATAAGTTGCTTGATTCAGCATTCAGATATTTGATATTCATTTTATCAGGCACGCCCCCTTCCTATACAAACCCATTATAACTTCAAACTCCATTTTTAACATGTTAGAATAATCAAAAACACCCGTCCTTGGTTCTGGTGACTCACCCTGCCCCCCTAATGCGTGAGGGGGCCGTGTTTTTTCGATTACTTTTTTCATTTATTTTTAATATTTTTTTTTTGAAAATGAAAAAAATTAAATACAATAAAAGATACTATGTATTTTTTGGCTGAGACGTGCTATTTTCAAAGGCGTATAAAATGTAACGGGGAGGTCGCGATGACTTATTATATATATTATTTTCAATAATATATCAGTATTCTGATATTAACATGCGGGCCGCATTAAGTGAAGGTGGGGGCCGCATGTGGCCATAGATCATAGGTCTTCAACAGAGGGATTACTACAGGGGTCCGCTGTGGGGGTCCACTGGCCCAAGGGTTCAATAGTATAGACCACCAGTGGTGGAAAAAGTACTCAAATGTTTTACTTAAGTAAAAGTATCAATACTGCAATGTAGAGGTACTCTGTTACAAGTAAACGTCCACCAGTACAAAAGTATTGGTATCAAAATGTACTTAAAGTACCAAAAGTAAAAGTACTAAAATGTTTGAATATAGCCGATCTACAAGCTCACAACGCGACGGTTTGTTTTGGTTCAAAAACATCACTGTCTACCAAAACAAACAGTGAAAAAACACCAAAATACAGCGAGAAGACCATGTGTTTCTGCAGGGAAACAAACACCACACTGCAGAAAAAATCTTTTTTTTTTTCCTTCATGAACCAATAGAACCCCAGCATCCCTATTCTGGGGGAAACATTCGCCAAAAATAGCTCACAACACGTTGCAGCGTTTAGATCGGCTATATTCAGCAATATTGGTGTAGAGGGAAAAAAAGAGCACACCAAGTAAGGGAGCCAACGGTAAAGTTTGCTAAATATGAAGGGTATAAATGGTTAAATGTTTGACAATACACAATATGAATCTAACAAATGAATAGAAAATATTTACACAATACTGATGATATTGCTGTCAAACAAGTCTATGAAGCCATCCATACAATCTATGAAAAGGTTTACTCTAAAATAATATACAATATAGTGCTGGTCCTTGCTTCATCTCTGTCAGCTAAGGGGTCCTTTGCCTGAAAACAATTTGAAGACCCTTGTTCTTTAGCAATGATTACTATCACAATATAGAGCTATTTAAAACTGTTACTGAACAAACACTCTATAGTAATGATTACTATCACAATATAGAGCTATTTAACACTGTTACTGAACAAACACTCTATAGTAATGATTACTATCACAATATAGAGATATTTAATCTATAGTTTACTGAGACACTACACTGTCTCTGTGTATTCTATGATCCTATAGTTTACTGAGACACTAAACTGTCTCTGTATTCTATGATCCTATAGTTTACTGAGACACTAAACTGTCTCTGTATTCTATGATCCTATAGTTTACTGAGACACTACACTGTCTCTGTATTCTATGATCCTATAGTTTACTGAGACACTACACTGTCTCTGTATTCTATGATCCTATAGTTTACTGAGACACTACACTGTCTCTGTATTCTATGATCCTATAGTGTGATAATGATATAGAATGTATTGAGATAATAATTATTCTGGAATTGGTCGCTTTCATTGCTGTTTCCTCAGCAGAAAACCATCCGTTCCTTTTCTTTTTTTATCCCATGATTTTGTAACCCTTATTTTTCACCCGGTGCCAATTTTCTAAGTGATCCTGGGCGCTACACTCCCCTCACCAGCCTAGGGAGGTCAGGGCCGAGCTCATGCCTCCTTCAATGCATGAGAGCCAACTGACCTTCTTGTCACCTGACAGGGGAGAGTTTCCCTGGTTGGACGTAGCGCGTTGAAGGAACACGTTATTCCAACCAGTTCCTTTCCCCTCCATCAGGCGCCCCGGCTGACCAGGGGGAGGCAGTATAGTGACCAGGATTACTGCATGTTTTTGTGAGGGTATTAACTACCCTGAGAGACACGGGGAGAACATGCAAACTCCACACAGAGTAGGCCCTTTCACCAACCCCACCTCGGGTATGGGCACTGATGACGCGGAGGAGAACACACGCCCCCCAGCGCCCACAGCGTCCCCGGCGGGAATCGAACCCAGGACCTTCTAGTGTCCTGTCAACTATGTATCTTTCAAGCAGGCGTGATTCAGCCAATGGAGACAGTTGGGGGCGGGGTTTGCCCACCAGTCCTGTACGTTCCCAAATCACGCCTCAGTGCCGTGCTATGAGCTTGTAGATCTGCTATTTTTGAATAGCCAAAGCCAATGAATAAAGAGCGTGTGCTTTACCTGGGAAGAAGAGAAGCTCAGTCTGGTCTGGGTTCGTCTGGAGGTGGTGAGGAGAAGACATCTACTGTGAGATCAGATCTTCAACCTGAGAGGCAGAGGGGAGGAAGGAGAGAGAAAATGATGAGTTTCATCAAAATGATAATGTTCATTTGAGCAAAAAAGCATTATTTTACACTTTGGCTATTCAAAAATAGCAGATCTACAAGCTCTTTTTTTTTTTTTTAATCGTGAAAATTTGTGCAAATCTTTGAATATATGTTTTTTTAAAGGGAAAATGTTTAACTCAAATCTTTGCTTCTGGGGGTCCCTGGAACAACATATTTTGAGATGGGGGTCGGCGGCCAAATACATATAATTGTGGGGGTCCTTGACATGAAAAGGTTTGAGCACCACTGATATAGAAACATACGTTTTTCAGAAGAAGAAAAAATGTCATTTGTAGAATCGTCTTCAGGTCTTATTGGGTTAAAAAAAAGGGGGAAAAAATACAATTATTATTATTATTAAAAATGACGTTAGTAACTTTTTGTTCACTTGGTTAATAGCATATTTCTGTAGAAGCAGAATCAAGAATATTTAATTCTTCAGAGGAGAGAGTGAGGACGTGTGTTTGTGGCTACTATGGCTGCACTGGTCTGCATTCTGGCCAGTGTTGCCAAATCTGTTTATTATAAGCAACTTTGGGATTGTTTTTCTGCAAAGTAGATTGTAAACATTGGGGGTCCTTGCTCTTGGCATGACAATGTTTGAGAACCACTGCTCTAAAATAGGGCTGTCAAACGAATATTCGATATTCTAATATTATTCGAATATTGGGAAAATATGTATATTCGAATATGAAAATTAATATTTGAATAAAAATGAAATGATTATTTGACAGGGACAATACAAAAAACAATGTATGAAGTTATAAAAAACAAACAAAATATATGTTTTATTGGATCCGAGCACTCGATACATTGTTTTTGTACTGTTTCTGACAAAATAAATATACATTTTTTAAAAAATGGAAAAAAATATATATAATTTGTTTTATAATAATAATAATAATATTCGAATATATTTGAATATCTGCAGATTTCTAAGACCAATATTCGAATATCATTTCTGCGGAAAGTTGACAGCCCTAAAAGTTTGACTGACCAGTCTAAACACTATAAAATAAAAAAATGAAATATATAATCTGTACATTGAAACTATACAAACTCTAGGATTCCAGATCTACACATGAACCTCAGTCTCAACAACATGCTATGATCTAAATCACAGTTTAACTTCAGATTCTTCAGAAGGAGAAATAGAAAGATTACGGAACAAAACAAAAACAGCATCATTGTTTCTCATCTCTCATCACAGCTTTCTTGTAGCCTCCAGACTGTAAATAAAAGCAGTGGTTCTCAACCAGTGGTCCAGGGACCACAAGTGGTCCTTGAGGGGGTTCCAGGGGGTCCCCAGTTAAATGATAGATATTTAGGAACCAAATGGACCCTTATCATAAGGGTCTTATGTGTTTCGAGTCTGTAACTGTGAGAGTGTACAAATGGAACCAAATGGACCCTAACGGGTCCATTTGGTTCCATTTGGACACTCTCACAGTTAAACTAACATTGATTTTACAAAATAAATTGGGGCCCCAGAAATAGAAATGTCATTAAATGGGGGTCCGTAGCCTCTAATGCATGTCAAACTGGGGGGTCCTTTAAATTAAAATGGTTGAGAATCACTGCTAGAGCCTTAAAATCTTCTCTTATGGGGGTCTCTGGTATATCTTTTCTAATAAGTGTCAATTTGGGGGTCCTTGACATGAAAAGGGTTGAAAACCACTGATAAAAGTAATTGATTGATTGATTGATGTACTTTATTTAGTAAGACATGAGAACAACAGTACATGGAAGTACAAATTCACAATACAAGGTCTACTAAACTGGAAGACTCATTAAGCACTGAGCTTGTTTAAGATGAGATCCCCATACACACAAATCATGATGACATATAAGAGACAGACAGATATACACACTACCAGAGGTGGGGACTTGGACTCGAGACTCGAGACTCGACTTGGACTCGAGTCCCGATTTTGATGACTTTAGACTTGCTTGACCAAATCAAAAATAGACTTGGACTTGCTTGGGACTTGAATGCCAAAGACTTGAGACTTGACTTGACTTGAACGCTAAAGACTTGAGACTTGACTTGACTTGAGCCCTCTTGACTTGAAAATTCAAGTCTTTTCAAGTCACTTTCAAGTCACTTAAGCAAGCCAAAAATGTTTAAAAAGTGTGCATCAACTATAATGTTATTAGTCAGAAATCCCGGCCGTCAGTGACACCTAGGGCGCTATTCCAGGTTTCATTTGAACAAACCACAAATTACGGATTTCGGAATAGGCAAGAGGCGTTTCCCCGCAAAATTCGGTATTCTATGGCACCCCCCTCACCCGCCAAACACCTGAGCTACCCGTTACATTATGCATAGGTGTGGTTTGGTCGTTACAATGATAAAACCAATCACCGTGCCAGAAGCCATTGCCTTTAAGAGAAGACTGCGCTAGCCGTCATCCCCGATCCAATATATGCTCTAGCCTATCTACCTGTCTGCACTGTTGCCTGGTCTGATTATTATAAGCCACACTGGGCTTGTTTTCCTTCTTTATTTTTATTTTATCCAAATACATTTTTATATTAATTTGTAGCCTATTGTGTTCACAATAAGCTTGTCATATTAGTCAGATCCCCAAGAGTATATGAAAGCCATTTAAAATAGTTATATATTCTTACACAGCTGATGCCAAATAATTAATCAACAGGGCAGCGCAACGCAAAAGTAGGTCAAATCAATCACTGTCTTGTCATGACGCAGCAGCAGAGAGCCCCCTTTAAAGTTTAAACCATAACATGACATAAATAATCGATCTTCAGAGCTTTCTTCATGTCTTTTTCACCTCAAAGTAAATGTTGGATTATTTCTTCAACTGATAGCACAGGCAGCGGCCAGTAGAAGGTAACATTGGATGTGATTTCTCCATTGCAAAAATGATTACGGTTATTCTATGAAACATATATTTCATAGAATAACCATAATAATTTTTAAAATGGTTACTATACAGAACGTCATACAATCAGCTTTCAGGTTATGGTATGAAGAGAGAAAAAATATGTACAAGAGAAGAAAAAAAAGGGGAGGGGGGGTTGGGGGGGGGGGTAGGTTAAGACTCAGACGGGGCTATTTTCAAATTGCAGCCTCTTGAAGGTGTATCTTTAGGGCAGTTTTGAAAGTGAGTAGGGTTTTACACTCCTTTACTCCTTTTGGTAGGGCATTCCAACATTTTTCTTGAATAGCATGAGAACGAGTTCATTCCCTTTGTTGAGCCAAATCTGGGTTGAACATGATTCGTGGAGCTGCCTCTGGTGTTATGATCGTGGACTTCATTAACGTTTTGGAAGTATTTAAATCAAACCAAAATGAGTAAATTTAGAGACTGTAGTTGTAGCAGAGAATGAGAGCATTCTGAAACCAAGTGAAACACCATAACTGCATCAAAAGTAATCAACACACTATTAGTCCATGAGCCAGAGCCCCAAAATTGAGCAATGATTATCGAAAGAGTGGGCAAAACCATACCTATATTAAATTGTTCATAGGGTCAATACGAGTAAATAAATATATGATAACCTCTCCACAGGAGCAGCTTTTTCATAGTTATCACACATTTTGTTATTTTCCCCATACGTACGACAGGTGAAAAAAATGACAACATTTTAAAAAGAGTTATCATAATGAAACTTCCTGAGTTGATTACTTACATGAAGACAATGATTTATCGTATTACAAGTTTTCTGAAATTGTATATTTAAATATGCAAATTAGGCATTTAGTCCATGAGCCAGAGCCCCAAAATTGAGCCAGATATTGAATATTCCCTCGTTAAAAACCTTTGACTCCAACATCTTAACAAAATGAAATAAGTATGTTGACTCTGGCTTTGTCCAATGTTCCAGTGTTGATTCTGGAAAGTTATGCAAATTCAGGCATATTTTCCTAATGCCTAATTTGCATATTTAAATATACAATTTCAGAAAACTTGTAATACGATAAATCATTGTCTTCATGCAAGTAATCAACTCAGGAAGTTTCATTATGATAACTCTTTTTAAAATGTTGTCATTTTTTCACCTGTCATGTATGTGGAAAATCACAAAATGTGTGATAACCATGAAAAAGCTGCTCCTGTGGAAAGGTTATCATATATTTATTTACTCGTATTGACCCTATGAACAATTTAATATAGGTTTGGTTTTGCCCACTCTTTCGATAATGAAATCTTGTCTGGCTCATGGACTAAATATTATAGAAACTGGTCACACATTGTGGCCTAATAGTCAAATAATTGGAAAATAGCAGATCTACAAGTTCACAGTGCATATCAGGGTGGGGGGTCCCCAGTTTAAATAGGATTATATTAGGGGGTCCCCAGTTTAAATAGGATTATATTAGGGGGTCCACAGTTCAAATATGATTATTTTGGGGACCCCCTAGCCCCATTTGGAAGCGGAGGGAGAGGTTCCAAATGGGGCTATAGGGTCCCCAGTTCTAATATGATTATTTTGGGGGGTCCCCATAGCTCTGGTCCATAGCCTTAGAAGGAGTTCTCGGGCTATGGACCAGAGGGGGTCCCCAGTTCAAATATGGTCCTTTTCCCTGAATGAAAGGATAAATAAAGGATAAATAAAGGATAAATAAAGGATAAATAAAGGATAAATAAAGGATGAATAAAGGATAAATAAAGGATAAATAAAGGATAAATAAAGGATCACCGACCTGCTGGAGGGTTTGGATCCGCCCTGGAGGCCACAGTGTCCGGGGAGGAGAAGACCACCGACCCGCTACAGCCTGTTAGCAGCTAACAGGCTAACACACCCTCTCTACAGATACAGTAGAGGTGTTGTTGTTGTCATGGTAACGTAGTAACAGCGTTAATGATCTAATTAACTGTTTAAATGACGGTTTGTTTTTATTCTGTCTGTCGCTACGAGCTGCAGGTCTGTTGTGCCGTAAAGAGGTTCGTTCTATTGTTTATGTGTGCTGCCAATGCTGCCGTAAGGCGGATGTGTAGTGTCGTAAAATGTCGCATGCTCTGTGTGTGTGTGTGTGTGTGTGTGTGTGTGTGTGTGTGTGTGTGTGTGTGTGTGTGTGTGTGTGTGTGTGTGTGTGTGTGCGTGTGCGTGTGTGCGTGCGTGCGTGCGTGTGTGTGTGTGTGAGTGTGCGCTTCTGTCTGTCTGTTATGGTGGCATTTGACAAATAATGTTATGATGAATCCTTTGAATATTATTCAAGTTGTAATTAATAATTCCAATTAAGGATCATTAACCATCATGGTGTAGCATATCACTCAACCCCAGAGTCAGTATTGGTTGATTGATTGATTGATTGATTGATTGATGTACTTTTATTTAGTAAGACATGAGAATCACAGTACATGGAAGTACAAAATTCACAATACAAGGTCTACTAAACTGGAAGACTCAGTTAAGCACGCAGCTTGTTTAAGATGAGAACCCCATGCACACAAATCATGATGACATATAAGAGACAGACAGATATACACACTACTATACAGAATACAATCAGCTTTCAGGTTACTGGTATGAAGAGAGAAAAAATATATATACAAAAGAGGAAAATGAAAGAGGGGGGGGGTAGGGGGGTAGGTTAAGACTTAGACAGGGGCCATTTTCGAATTGCAGCCTCCTGAAGGTGTATCTTTAGGGCAGTTTTGAAAGTGAGTAGGGTTTTACACTCCTTTACTCCTTTTGGTAGGGCATTCCACATTTTTGATGAATAGCATGAGAACGAGTTCATTCCCTTAGTTGAGCCAAATCTGGGTTGAACATGATTTGTGGAGCTGCCTCTGGTGTTATGATCATGGACTTCATTAACCTTTTGGAAGTATTTAGACAAATACAGGGGGATCCCAATGTTGTGGTGTATCTTGTAGACCAGGCCCATAGCAAGTTGCTGTACTCTGTCCTCAACCCTAAGCCATCCAATCCTAGCAAAATGAGCAGGGGTTAGATGGGTTCTGTGATTGAGGCCAAGAAGTAGCCTTACACGTTTGTTTTGGGATGTTTGGAGCCTTGTTTTTAAGGCCTTGGAGGTGTTGTGATACCATGAAGTGCATGCATAATCATAATGACCTTGAATGAGGGCCCCTGCAAGAATCTTCAGAGTATTCTTACTGACTAGACGATCAATCCTCCACAAATAGCGTGTTGTTTGGTTTGACATTTTGGTAGATAGGCCTAATTGTACTTTCTCTAGGGCAGGGGGTCCTCAGAGTTACTACAGGGGGGTCTCCAAATCCTTGTGTGCTAGGATCATTGTGTTACATTAAACCCTCTGTGACTAGTGCTTGTATATCGGCCAGACCAACAGAGTGTATACAAAGTATTGAGGGTTTAAATGGTTAAATGTTTGAAAACACACATTTAACATGAATCCGATATGTAGTGGGGGGTCCCTGCTTCATCTGTCTCTCTCAACTTAGGGGTCCTTGGCCTGAAACACATGGAAGACCCCTGGTCTGGGCCGATACCATTTCCCCCCAGCTCGAGTACATTCACTTTTATACCACAAGAGGGCGGTCTTTACCTCTGCAACGCATGTACCAGTGAGCGCAATCACCTCCTGCACTGCATTTAGACATGAAACTGATGAAAGTCATCATGTTGATTTAATTCAAGTGTCACATAGGCAATATAATGTGATTTTAATGATCTGAGATCATTATATTTCACTGATAGCTGCATAGAATATGAACAAACATGGGAAATTGTTCATTCAACTACTCTGCCAGCACAATGTGGAATACCATGACAGCGTTCTAAATTGGTTGAAAATCCATCTACCAGGAGACCATAAGCCTTATAGAATTTAGATATTTTTACATTTACCTCCCCTTATGGCATAAGGGGAGGTAAATGTAAAAATATCTATCAGGAGACCACAAGGAGAGGTAAAAGTAAATACAGTGGTGGAAAAAGTTCTCAAATGTTTTACTTAAAGACGGGGTGCCGTGATTTTCAGTGATCCCCCCCCCCCTAAAACATAATCATCAGGTATTATGGTTATACTAGGAGGAAGATTTTTTTCAAAAAAGTGTACAGAAATGGTTAAAATTATGTTTTTATGTGGACACGCCTCCAGTTCATTAAGTATACCTGGTTCTCACCTTAGCACCTCCTCCACCACCTTAGCACCACCCACCTGTCCTAGTCCCTCCTCCTCATGCCCACACCTGTTGTGTTATGATAATGATGATGTTTTTACTATGTCACTAAAGCGCTGTTTCTCTATTGGCACGTTTGACCCTCAAGGTTTCAGCCTCCAGGTAGAAACTCAAAATAGTCAGAGAAGACATAAAACACCATAAAAACACCACCAGGGGGCTTAATGAAGTTCTATCAACCTCATAGACACATGAAAAACAGAAAAAGTGCAAAACCATGGCACTACTCTTTAAGTAAAAGTATCAATCCAGAAACCCTCCACAGTCATATAAAATGATTTTAATGAGGCTGTACAGATTAATTATGATACAGATTTATGTTAGTGTTTGCTTTCTTTGGCTTGTCATCCAGCTGCAAAATCACACCAAGAATAATACAGTACACGTGATGTAAAACCCTTAATAATAGAGTACACAATATTAATAATGATAATAATAATCAATTCAATGTATTATAGTGCCAAATCACAAGTTGTCTCAAGACATTTAACATAATAGAGCAAGTATTTCTGCTTGCCCTATTATGCCCCCCCCCCCCCAATAATAATAATAATAATTATTGTTATTATACAGTTAACTTTATTTAAAACCTTGACTGGAACACACCATTATCATAAAAAAACAATTCTTATCAATACTGAATAATACAAGCTTTATTCTCTATGAAACGTGTTGTTCAAAAACTCAAGGCATGTTTCAGTGTGTTTTTCTCAGGGAGAATATAAGATTCACAACATCCTTATTGTGAAAATGCAAAGATTTTTTTTTTGTATTTCACCGACGTGACATGTTTAGTTGTAACTCCTGGAATTCTGCATAGTACATGTTTTAAAGGCTTTCATTTAATGTTTCTTGCCAAAATGACACAACACACTTTTTTGTTTTGTTCCGTGGACAATTGAGAAACCTGCCTACCAGTGACATCATCGATGGGGATTCCAAGCTAATAGAAGCTATTGTACACCTGGAAAGTTAGCAACGCTGAAATAGCAGACAACGTTCTTGCATTAAAAACAAAAACAAAAAACTACAGTTTAAATCTTGTTTAAATGATGTTGGTAGGCAGGTTTCTGAACTGTCCACAGCCCTCCAATGAGACAGAGTGAGTAGACAGAAATTATGTCATATTATAATGAGCATTAATGAGGACCAATAGGCTCGATGCACAGCAGCCATCTTGGAAATAAACGGGGCCTCTTCCTTACTTCTTTCACAGGTTGTTACAATGACACTAATGAAGGCTCTGTTCCATTCTGGTTGTTACAATGACACTAATGAAGGCTCTGTTCCATTCTGGTTGTTACAATGATACTAATGAAGGCTCTGTTCCATTCTGGTTGTTACAATGACACTAATGAAGGCTCTGTTCCATTCTGGTTGTTACAATGATACTAATGAAGGCTCTGTTCCATTCTGGTTGTTACAATGACACTAATGAAGGCTCTGTTCCATTCTGGTTGTTACAATGACACTAATGAAGGCTCTGTTCCATTCTGGTTGTTACAATGATACTAATGAAGGCTCTGTTCCATTCTGGTTGTTACAATGACACTAATGAAGGCTCTGTTCCATTCTGGTTGTTACAATGACACTAATGAAGGCTCTGTTCCATTCTGGTTGTTACAATGACACTAATGAAGGCTCTGTTCCATTCTGGTTGTTACAATGACACTAATGAAGGCTCTGTTCCATTCAGGTTGTTACAATGACACTAATGAAGGCTCTGTTCCATTCTGGTTGTTACAATGACACTAATGAAGGCTCTGTTCCATTCTGGTTGTTACAATGACACTAATGAAGGCTCTGTTCCATTCTGGTTGTTACAATGACACTAATGAAGGCTCTGTTCCATTCTGGTTGTTACAATGACACTAATGAAGGCTCTGTTCCATTCTGGTTGTTACAATGACACTAATGAAGGCTCTGTTCCATTCTGGTTGTTACAATGACACTAATGAAGGCTCTGTTCCATTCTGGTTGTTACAATGACACTAATGAAGGCTCTGTTCCATTCTGGTTGTTACAATGACACTAATGAAGGCTCTGTTCCATTCTGGTTGTTACAATGACACTAATGAAGGCTCTGTTCCATTCTGGTTGTTACAATGACACTAATGAAGGCTCTGTTCCATTCTGGTTGTTACAATGACACTAATGAAGGCTCTGTTCCATTCTGGTTGTTACAATGACACTAATGAAGGCTCTGTTCCATTCTGGTTGTTACAATGACACTAATGAAGGCTCTGTTCCATTCTGGTTGTTACAATGATACTAATGAAGGCTCTGTTCCATTCTGGTTGTTACAATGATACTAATGAAGGCTCTGTTCCATTCTGGTTGTTACAATGACACTAATGAAGGATCTGTTGCATTCTGGTTGTCACAATGATACTAATGAAAGCTCTGTTCCATTCTGGTCAAACAGAGTCAGGGTGTTGGCTCACTGGAAACACCAGTGGGTCTCAAAGTGTGGTCCAGGGACCCTCATGGGTCCTCATCGAGGGGGTTCCAAATGGACCCTTTCGGGGGTGGAACCAAATGGAACTTTTTGTTACACGCTCAGAGTTATGGGGAGTCCTCCAAATTAAAACGTTTGAGAACCACTCGTGCGACGCTGAATTGAACAGAGCCTTCATCGGGATCGTTTAGGATTCATAACGATTCCTTAACGGTTCCCTTTAACCATTCCTGTGAGTGGGTTCCAAACGGACCCTTACAGTTCTGTAGCTACGGTGGTTCCTTGAAATCAAAAAGCTAGAGAACCACTGGTATTATAATAGTATGTCAGACGTGAAGTCCACGTAACCAGCTCTGACAGTGTAGATAAAACCTGGTTCCGGAAACGGTTCCAAATGTGATGGAACCCATTCCTGGTTCCTCGATGTTGGATCTGGTTCCTCCGGGTTCCAGATCCCACAACCCTAACACTGACCGGAAGTAACACTGTATGGCCCACTGTACTGTATGGCCCACTGTACTGTACGGCCCACTGTACTGTATGGCCCACTGTACTGTACGGCCCACTGTACTGTACGGCCCACTGTACTGTATGGCCCACTGTACTGTATGGCCCTTTATTTTAACGGTCTGCATCAGCACCACAGGAAACAAATATTTCAAGACATTTACAAGTTTATTATAAAGCATACTGATAAAAAAAAATGTATTTTTAAACCCTATATTCTTAGTTGACCGGAGTCTCTCAAAGCCCCCCCCCCCCCCCCCGATCTACAAGCTCACAATGCAACGCGTCTAGATCAGTTATTATCGCCAGACAGGGAGTCTTTAAGGTTAAAGATTAAAGCAATATATATATATAAAATAAAACACAATAAAACACACATTTGGTAAGTTTAAAAAAACAAAACATAAACAGTTATATTTGGGCGCCTCACAGTCCCTCCAAATCCAAAACGTTCTCTCTTCATCTCATCAAAAGAACCCATTGTCTGGAATCTCTCTGTGTTTTCTGTAATGTACTCGTATCCTTTCCCAGTGAGTCGTCTATTAGACCTCCGTCTAAAACCGGGTTATAATTGGTCTAAAAGTGAACGTTTTTTCAACGTCTATTCTTAGCCTAGACGTTGATTAGCTGTTTTTTAAGCGTCTATATTTAGACCGTTTATATTATAGACGTCATTTCAACGGCTATGATATAGACGGTATATAGATATATATAGACGCTTAAAAAAAACGCTAATCAACGTCTAGGCTAAGAATAGACGTCGAAAAAACGTTCACTTTTAGACCAATTATAACCCGGTTTTAGCCTCTAGCCCTTAAGACGTATTTTAGACGTCTAATAGCCCCAAGAATGCTCAGTGGGTTAGTACTGTACGTATACCTTTAGTACTGTAGGTACATTTAGTACTGTAGGTACATTTAGTAGTACTGTAGGTACATTTAGTAGTACTGTGCATAACCTATAGTACTTGTATGTACCCGATCCAGGGACTACGTCACACCGGTCCTCCATGACCTCCACTGGCTCCCAGTCAAACACACAATAGATTTCCAGATCCTGATCACCACCTACAGGTCCCTCAACAACCCTGCCCCCCCCCCCCCCCTCCCCTACCTCTCTGACCTCCTCAAACGCCCCCCCCCCCCCCCCCCTCCCTCAGGTCTGGTGATGCCAACCTCTTGGACATCATCCCAAGACAAAGCATTGAACCATGGGGTGAGGGTGACAGGACCTGGTGGTCCCCAAGACAAAGCATTGAACCTGGGATGACAGGGTCTTCTCAGTTGGCAGCCCCCCTCCCTTTGGAACTCACTCCCAGCTCACATTAGAGCCCCCCCCCTCACCCTCGCTTCCTTTAACTAAAGCTCATTCAGTGCCGTTGACGTGTAACACGTCAAAACAGTGTTTTCAGTGTTTACCACTAGATGGCGATCTTGGCTAACATATGAGCCACCATTTCAGTCTCAGTCACACAGAGATCTAGGAGATCACGTGATCGCAAGATCTCCTCCACCATTCACTTCCTGGTTAACGTATTTGGGAAAACAACTGTATCTCGCCTCATGTGTTTTCCTCTGCATTTTTGGCGAGACATGCTATGTTCAACGGCCAATAACTAGCGAACGGAGGAACCAAAAAAAACCGGAAGCGCAGAGAAAACCTCCGTGTTTAGCAACGTACTGGAGATAAATATTCTGTGACTCCTTGAATATGTAAGAAAAAGGAAAAATCGCTGGCACTATTGGCTATTATTTATATATTTACTTGGCACTGAATGAGTATAAAACCACCCTCAAAACCCACCTCTTCAGACTTGCATTCCCTACCTACTTCTAATCCCACTTTTACCTTTTTTAATTTGAATGATTTTTGTTTGCTTAGTCTTTGCCCTTTTAACTAGTTATTTTCTTGATGGAGTTTGTCTTTGTTTGTCTTGTTTTGTAAAGCGACTTTGAGTATCTAGAAAAGTGCTGTATAAATGTATTGTGTACTTCTTCCATCACTGACCTGAGGTAAAGGCTCATATAATTCATCACGTGACCCTCTCTCTCTCACTCAACGAAAACACGTTTTCTTAGTGTTAAAATAAAAGCTTTGATGAGCCGCTGGCCTTGAACCAATGACACATGGTGTCGTGATAAAACCTGCAAATGAAATCCATCAAGAAAAACAGTTGCAGCTTTGCAGTTTTCCTGGTCCACCAACATTGGACTTCCTCCAACCAGTTAACACTGATCCTCATTACTGATGGTTTTATATCCTACCAGGACCTCTAGTACTGCTGGTTTGTATCTCCTACCAGGAGATTAACTGCATTCTAGAGGTCCTGGTAGGATATAAAACCATCAGTACTAGAGGTCCTGGTAGGAGATAAAACCATCAGTACTAGAGGTCCTGGTAGGAGATAAAACCATCAGTACTAGAGGTCCTGGTAGGATATAAAACCATCAGTACTAGAGGTCCTGGTAGGAGATAAAACCATCAGTACTAGAGGTCCTGGTAGGATATAAAACCATCAGTACTAGAGGTCCTGGTAGGAGATAAAACCAGCAGTACTAGAGGTCCTGGTAGGATATAAAACCAGCAGTACTAGAGGTCCTGGTAGGAGATAAAACCATCAGTACTAGAGGTCCTGGTAGGAGATAAAACCATCAGTACTAGAGGTCCTGGTAGGAGATAAAACCATCAGTACTAGAGGTCCTGGTAGGAGATAAAACCATCAGTACTAGAGGTCCTGGTAGGAGATAAAACCAGCAGTACTAGAGGTCCTGGTAGGAGATAAAACCATCAGTACTAGAGGTCCTGGTAGGAGAAAAAAACCATCAGTACTAGAGGTCCTGGTAGGAGATAAAACCAGCAGTACTAGAGGTCCTAGAAGGATATAAAACCAGCAGTACTAGAGGTCCTGGTAGGAGAAAAAACCCATCAGTACTAGAGGTCCTGGTAGGAGATAAAACCATCAGTACTAGAGGTTCTGGTAGGAGATAAAACCATCAGTACTAGAGGTCCTGGTAGGATAGAAGGGGGTCCTTGATGACCATGGTTCGGAAACAGGAAGTAGGGCCCTGCTGGCCCCGCCCCTCACATCAGAATGTGACATCAGAATGATGTCACAGGTTGGCGTCCACGCAGCGGCCAATGGGAGAGTCCGGGCACCGGCAGGTGAATCCGCCGGGTCTCGGCAGACACAGGTGAGAGCAGCCTCCGTTGTTGGAGCAGTAGTTGTAAGCTGATGACACACAACAGACACACACACACACACACACACACACACACAAACACACACACAAATTTGGCCGTGTTTTTTCAATTGGGAGAATTCGATTTGGAGAAAAAAAAAAAAATCAATAGGCATTTGTTCGCGGAAATATATTGTGCCAGAGACCCCCATATACTATGTGTGTACCGTATTTAAAATGTGTTGTGTTGTAATGAGTCGTTACCTTGGTGACATTGTGTGGGGGGTGTGGTCTTACTGTGGTGACATTGTGTGGGGGGGTGGTCTTACTGTGGTGACATTGTGTGGGGGGGTGGTCTTACCGTGGTGACATTATGAGGGGGTGTGGTCTTACCGTGGTGACATTATGTGGGGGTGTGGTCTTACCGTGGTGACATTATGAGGGGGTGTGGTCTTACTGTGGTGACATTGTGTGGGGGTGTGGTCTTACTGTGGTGACATTGTGTGGGGGTGTGGTCTTACCGTGGTGACATTATGTGGGGGTGTGGTCTTACCGTGGTGACATTATGTGGGGGTGTGGTCTTACCGTGGTGACATTATGAGGGGGTGTGGTCTTACCGTGGTGACATTATGAGGGGGTGTGGTCTTACCGTGGTGACATTATGTGGGGGTGTGGTCTTACCTTGGTGACATTATGTGGGGGTGTGGTCTTACCGTGGTGACATTATGTGGGGGTGTGGTCTTACCGTGGTGACATTATGAGGGGGTGTGGTCTTACCGTGGTGACATTATGAGGGGGTGTGGTCTTACCGTGGTGACATTATGAGGGGGTGTGGTCTTACCTTGGTGACATTATGAGGGGGTGTGGTCTTACCGTGGTGACATTATGTGGGGGTGTGGTCTTACCGTGGTGACATTATGAGGGGGTGTGGTCTTACCGTGGTGACATTATGAGGGGGTGTGGTCTTACCGTGGTGACATTATGAGGGGGTGTGGTCTTACCGTGGTGACATTATGAGGGGGTGTGGTCTTACCTTGGTGACATTGCGTGGGGGTTGTGGTGATGCCGTACACTCTGGAACGCTTCTGTGGCAGGAACTCGTCTGTCTCTCTGCCTGTCTGTCTGTCCACGGCTATCACTGCCTCTCTGGAAAACAAAACAACAACTTGTCTGTCTGTCTGTCTGTCTGTCTGTCTGTCTGTCTGTCTGTCTGTCTGTCTGTCTGTCTGTCTGTGTGCAGCATGAATGTATGTTGCTGTACACACATTTGTCCAGCAGAGGGTGTTAAACACCAGGATAAACTACACAGCCACTGAGAACACCTGGTTTAATATTAGTACTAGTACTTTATAACGTATGGTTAATATTAGTACTAGTACTTTATAACTTATGCTTAATATGCATACCTTCTCCACTCCAGTCAGTAGTAGAGGTATTTTCCATAGGATTAATTATATGTTAATATATTCATACATTCTCCAGTCCGTAGTAAAGGTATTTTCCATTGGATTAATTAGATGTTAATTAGATGTTAATATATTCATACCTTCTCCAGTCAGTATAGTAGAGGTATCTTCCATAGGCTTAATTAGATGTTAATGAGATGTTAATATATTCATACCTCCTCCAGTCAGTATAGTAGAGGTATCGTCCGTAGGCGACCACAGAGAACGGGTATTGAACCCCCTCTACGATCTGACGACGCACCCTCCTGGCCGGGTCCACACACTCCACTTTATGAGTCCCTGCACACGCACACACGCACGCACGCACGCACGCACGCACGCACGCACGCACGCACGCACGCACGCACGCACGCACGCACGCACGCACGCACGCACGCACGCACGCACGCACGCACGCACGCACGCACGCACGCACACACACACACACACACACACACACACACACACACACACACACACACACACACACACACACACACACACACACACACACACACACACGATGATTTGAGGCATTTTGTTCAAAACGAACCAATTCTGCAAACTTTGGAAGGCAATCTTGACCAATCAGGATGGAATATGGACAATCAGACAGATCCGTGTTGATCACATGACTATAGAGATACTGTGTACCGATTTGCGTGAGGTTTGGGCCAAATCTGTAGGAGTAATGTCAAAAGATTTGTTTTGCACAAATCGGCCTCCTGGGGGCGCTATAACAGGCCCATGTGAAGAATTTGGGGCAGAGGTTTCTGAATTGTCATCCAGGGAGAGTGTGTGCACAGGGTTAGCTGCTCACAGACAGATGAACGGACGGACAGGGTCCAAAACATACTCTCTCGCCATCAGTGGTGGAAAGTAACTAAGTACATTTACTTAAGTACTGTACTTAAGTAACATTTTGAGGTATTTGTACTTAACTTGAGTATTTCTAATTTCCAATACTTTTACTTCTACTCCACTACATCTCAGAGGCAAATATTGTACTTTTACTCCACTACAATTATTTGAAAACTTTAGTTACTAGTTACTTTTCAGATATAAACTATGATATAATGAAACATACATTGACCACTTTAGCCCTATTTTATACATAGGCTATTTGAAAATAGCAGATCTACAAGCTCACAACGCGTCGCATCGCGACGCGTTGTGAGCTTGTAGATCGGCTATTTTCAAATATTTAGTACTTTTACTTTTGGTACTTTAAGTACATTTTTATGCCAATACTTTTGTACTTTTACTCAATTACATTTTTAATTCTGGACTTTTACTTGTAACAGAGTATTTTTATATTGCAGTATTGGTACTTTTACTTAAGTAAAGAATTTGAGTACTTTTTCCACCACTGCTCGCCATGCCCTTCGGCCTGGCGGAGACAACTAAGCTATGATGACTAAAACTAAGACTAAATATACTGACAATTATGTGAATAAATAGTTGTGAAGCAGTATGGTGTGTTTATTATGTTAATAAATAGTTGTGAAGCAGTATAGTGTGTTTACCTGTAGTAATAGTTGTGAAGCAGTATAGTGTGTTTACCTGCGTCGGCCCAGCACAGCTGCTGGCTGTCGGGGTCGTAGGTCAGGCCGTTGGGCAGGGCCAGGTCGTCCTTCACCAGGACGGTGCGCTCAGATCCGTCCATGTTGGACATCTCTATCTTCGGCCCGTCTCTGTTCCAGTCGGTCCAGTACAGCCGACTGGAATACCATACCACACACACACACACACACACACATGACATTTACTGTTATTATCAGCCTGATCTCCAGAGAATACCGTAACATTGCACGGAACAGTGCACTTCATTCCGTGGATAGTCGCCTCGGAACTCCCAAATTGCGTGCATATGTACGGCGAGTCCCACGGTGGGCGTAACCAGTCGCAACACGGAAAAACCCGGAAGCAGAGCAGTCCGCACAATAAAATTTACGATTCTGTGCCTATCGGTACATAACTCAAACGGCGCTGAGTAGTCACAGGCGAATGTCACACCGTTCAGGACGGCAACTCGGTCGCCTTAGCTCCCTCGGTGGTCCTTCACGGGGTGACAATTCGCCTGTGACTGCGCGCCTCCGAAATGGTTTTGTCACAAAGGCAGCGCCGTACCATATGCACGCAATTCGGGAGTTCCGAGGCGGCTATCCACGGAATGAAGTGCACTCGTTCCGTGCAATGTTACGGTAATCTCTGGAGATCGGGTTGGTTAAATAACATGCTACAGTATCTAAATTACATTTCGTCACCTTGCTAAACTAATGGCTTAAGTCATTTTTTGAGGAAAATGATATTTTTGTCTAAGTCAGCTCTTCATGACACTGGCCACCTCTGGTAAAATCGCCTTTATCCTAATTGAAAAGGATCATGCTGTTCACTCCCCTTTTAGTATAATGGCCTAACGCCCTAGTGTGACTTAGGCCAAAATAAATGAAAATAAATTGGCCTAAGTCACTTGTTTTTGTGACTTAGGCCAAAAGAATTGGCAAAGGATTTTGACTTAGGCCAAAATCATTTGGCCTAAGTCAGGTTTAATCCTATTCAAACCTATTTAAATCTCTTATGTTACATAACTGACAGACAGTGTTATTTTTAAATTAATAGTCATAATTTGTTATAAACGTTTTGGGTGAAATTATTAAGAAATATCATATAGTTTTGTTTTGGATCAGTTTTTAATTTTTCCTGAAAAACGTAAAAAAATGACTTATGTCGTTAGTTTAGCAAGGTGACGATTTGTCACCTTTTCTTGACCACATTGTGGTCAAGAAAAGGCAACACTATAACAAAAACAACATTTACTTAGTTGACCGTATTCTCATGGGCTCTCACTAGGCACCCAGCCTGTATTTCGTCCAGAAATAGCGATGATAATATAGGAGAGCTTGTAGACGTGCTATGTTCACTATTGTTTTTTTTTAAAGAAATACCTGGCATTGGTTGATGAGAGCCAGGTGTGAAATGGGGGAAAGCCTCACCATGTTATGTGGCTGTGGCCAGGGGCGGCATTCAGTGTCTATTTTGTTTGAGTGTTTTGTGGTTTTGCATCTTGGATGGATTCGAACGCAAAGGTAACATTTATTTGAACTGCCTGCTGAGGAAGATGTTCAATAAATGGATTGACATTATCCAAAAAAAGATCAAGCAACTCTGGACATTGCATTAATGAAGCATGCGTCTCACTCAAGTCAACCCAGTCAGCCTCGCAGTAATAGGCTAAGGACCATATTTTCGGTGCCTTGCCGATTATCCCTAAACGTATTTGCCATTTTTTTACAAATTTTAAAAACATTTTCAAATAGTTCAACTAGCCCATCTACATCGACACGTTGTGAGCTTGTAGATTGGCTATTTGAACTATTTTAAAATGTTTTTAAAAATAATAAAAAATGTTCAGGGATAATGGCTAAGGCACCGGGGAAAATAGGGCCCTATGTTTCTACACCCTGTGTTGGTGATACATTTCAAAGCCTAGTCTTGTATCTATAAATACGTTAAAGTGTAGTGTAGTGTATCTATTTGTATTAGACAGTGGTGGAAAAAAGTATTCTAATGTTTTACTTAAGTAAAAGTAGCAATACTGCAATGTAGAAATACTCTGTTACAAGCAAAAGTCTGGAATTCAAAATTTACTTAAGTAAAAGCACAAAAGTATTCACATTAAAATATACTTAAGTACTGAAAGTAAAAGCACTCATTTTGCAGAATGTCCCATTTCACAAATTTCTTGCTTTGAAAATAGCAGATCTACAAGCGACGTGTTGTGAGCTTGTAGATCGGCTAAATAGCCTAAGTATGCATATAGGGCTGGTTCATGCATGTTGTGGTTAATGCATGTTTTGTAATAATAATCCAAATCTACAAAGTAAATAGTAACTAAAGCTTTCAAACAATTGCCTCTGAAATGTAATGGAGTAAAAGTAAAAGTACAGAAAATTGGAAATATTCCAGTAAAGTAAAAATACAGCAACATTGTGCTTAAGCACAGTACTTGAGTACGTATACTTAGTTACTTTCCACCACTGATATTAGAGATATAGATTAAAGTGCCGTAACCGTCTGGGCACCTAGGCTGGTAATCTAGCCTGACGATGCGTCGCGGGTTCGACTCCCAATCCCGACGACCTTTGCTGCATGTCACCCCCCCCCCCCATCTCTCTCCCAAATTCCTGTCAGCTATGCATCAAATAAAGGCATAAAACCCCCAAAACACATCTTTTAAGTGATGCAATGCATGTGACTGACCCGTAGGTGGGGTCGGCGACGATGGCTCGGGGGTTGACCAGGTCGGTGTTGAACAGCACGCGGCGCTGGCTGCCGTCCAGCCGGGCCACCTCCACCGTGTCGCGCATGGAGTCCGTCCAGAAGAGCAGGCGGGCCAGGTGGTCGATGGCCACGCCCTCTGGACTCTCCAGGTCTGAGGAGAGGTCAGACGTTATGTGACATCACACATCGTGGAAACCTTGTGTGTCCAACGATGTTACTTTTCAGGAAAAGGAGAAAAAAATGGATTCCAATGGATCCAATAGGCTCTATGCAGAGCAGCCATATTGGAACGACAATTGGGCCTCTTCCTTACTTCCTTCACAGGTGTTACCAATGATACTAATGAAGGCTCTGTTCCATTCTGGTCAAACAGAGTGGAAACACTCTGCTACACCAGTGGGTCTCAAAGTGTGGTCCAGGGACCCTCATGGTTCCTTGAAGGGGTTCCAAATGGCCCCTTATGGGTGTATAACTCTGAGAGTGTACAAATGGAACCAAATGGGTCCATAAGGGTCCAATTTATGTTTTTTTTTAAGTTATGGTTTCTTATATAGGGCTATGCACATGTGTCATGTGACACTGGCCAATCACAGTCCTGAATAGACTGTGATTGGCCAATCACGGTGCAGGGTTAGGCGGGGTAAATTTGTGTACATTTTTGTACATTTTTGTACATTTTTGTACATTTTTGTACATTTTTGTACATTTTTGGCCAATCACAGCGCAGGATTTGTTGTACAAATATCCAAACCTCACTTATAGGGGCGGTTTCACCGCCCAAAAAAAGTCTCAGGACCACTGTGCTACAGTAAATGGAACAGAGCCTTAATTAGTATACGTGTTCAGACCTGTTCCAGTGAGGCTGCCGTGCAAGGAGCCTACAGTATATTATTCTATGAAGATATAAGGTTAGGAAACGGGTAAAGTGCTACTTTAAACATAATAATAAAGGCTGAGGAGGGCGCAGTACCTGCTGTGACCACCGGGACGGTGTCGCCGCCGTTCAGACGGGCTCTACTGATGGCCGGTCCGGTGATGTCAGTCCAGTAGACCATGTGATCCACGCAGTCATAGGCCACCGCTATCACCACCTTATCCTGTTTATAACATATTAATAACACACCGCTATCACCACCTTATCCTGTTTATAACATATTAATAACACACTGCTATCACCACCTTATCCTGTTTATAACATATTAATAACACACCGCTATCACCACCTTATCCTGTTTATAACATATTAATAACACACCGCTATCACCACCTTATCCTGTTTATAACATATTAATAACACACCGCTATCACCACCTTATCCTGTTTATAACATATTAATAACACACCGCTATCACCACCTTATCCTGTTTATAACATATTAATAACACACCGCTACTGCTATCACCACCTTATCCTGTTTATAACATATTAATAACACACCGCTATCACCACCTTATCCTGTTTATAACATATTAATAACACACCGCTATCACCACCTTATCCTGTTTATAACATATTAATAACACACCGCTATCACCACCTTATCCTGTTTATAACATATTAATAACACGCCGCTATCACCACCTTATCCTGTTTATAACATATTAATAACACACCGCTATCACCACCTTATCCTGTTTATAACATATTAATAACACACCGCGATCACCACCTTATCCTGTTTATAACATATTAATAACACACCGCTATCACCACCTTATCCTGTTTATAACATATTAATAACGCACCGCTATCACCACCTTATCCTGTTTATCACATATTAATAACGCGCCGCTATCACCACCTTATCCTGTTTATAACATATTAATAACGCACCGCTATCACCACCTTATCCTGTTTATAACATATCAATAACACACCGCTATCACCACCTTATCCTGTTTATAACATTAATAACACACTGCTATCACCACCTTATCCTGTTTATAACATATTAATAACACACTGCTATCACCACCTTATCCTGTTTATAACATATTAATAACACACCGCTATCACCACCTTATCCTGTTTATAACATATTAATAACACACCGCTATCACCACCTTATCCTGTTTATAACATATTAATAACACACCGCTATCACCACCTTATCCTGTTTATAACATATTAATAACACACCGCTATCACCACCTTATCCTGTTTATAACATATTAATAACACAACGCTATCACCACCTTATCCT
The DNA here is from genome assembly GCF_963280865.1 of Gymnoscopelus braueri. Taxonomy (NCBI): domain Eukaryota; kingdom Metazoa; phylum Chordata; class Actinopteri; order Myctophiformes; family Myctophidae; genus Gymnoscopelus; species Gymnoscopelus braueri. The sequence goes on along the minus strand of NC_137604.1, from coordinate 2,106,713 downwards.
GTTTATAACATATTAATAACACGCCGCTATCACCACCTTATCCTGTTTATAACATATTAATAACACACCGCTATCACCACCTTATCCTGTTTATAACATATTAATAACACACCGCTATCACCACCTTATCCTGTTTATAACATATTAATAACACACCGCTATCACCACCTTATCCTGTTTATAACATATTAATAACACACCGCTATCACCACCTTATCCTGTTTATAACATATTAATAACACACCGCTATCACCACCTTATCCTGTTTATAACATATTAATAACACACCGCGATCACCACCTTATCCTGTTTATAACATATTAATAACACACCGCTATCACCACCTTATCCTGTTTATAACATATTAATAACACACCGCTATCACCACCTTATCCTGTTTATAACATATTAATAACACACCGCTATCACCACCTTATCCTGTTTATAACATATTAATAACACACCGCTATCACCACCTTATCCTGTTTATAACATATTAATAACACACCGCTATCACCACCTTATCCTGTTTATAACATATTAATAACACACCGCTATCACCACCTTATCCTGTTTATAAAATATTAATAACACACCGCTATCACCACCTTATCCTGTTTATAACATATTAATAACACACCGCTATCACCACCTTATCCTGTTTATAACATATTAATAACACACCGCTATCACCACCTTATCCTGTTTATAACATATTAATAACACACCGCTATCACCACCTTATCCTGTTTATAACATATTAATAACACACCGCTATCACCACCTTATCCTGTTTATAACATATTAATAACACACCGCTATCACCACCTTATCCTGTTTATAACATATTAATAACACACCGCTATCACCACCTTATCCTGTTTATAACATATTAATAACACACCGCTATCACCACCTTATCCTGTTTATAACATATTAATAACACACCGCTATCACCACTTTATCCTGTTTATAACATATTAATAACACACCGCTATCACCACTTTATCCTGTTTATAACATATTAATAACACACCGCTATCACCACCTTATCCTGTTTATAACATATTAATAACACACCGCTATCACCACCTTATCCTGTTTATAACATATTAATAACACACCGCGATCACCACCTTATCCTGTTTATAACATATTAATAACACACCGCTATCACCACCTTATCCCGTTTATAACATATTAATAACACACCGCTATCACCACCTTATCCCGTTTATAACATATTAATAACACACCGCTATCACCACCTTATCCCGTTTATAACATATTAATAACACACCGCTATCACCACCTTATCCCGTTTATAACATATTAATAACACACCGCTATCAACACCTTATCCTGTTTATAACATATTAATAACACACCGCTATCACCACCTTATCCTGTTTATAACATATTAATAACACACTGCTATCACCACCTTATCCTGTTTTAATAACACATTATTACACGGCTTGGTTGAATGCTTGATTCTGTCCACATTTGTCAACAAATAAAAACTAGACTAAATCAATGTATTGTTCATTTAGTTGACTAAAACTAAAAAAATTCAGATGACTAAAATGTGACTAAAACTAAATGGAATCTTATTCAAAAGACTTTGACTGACACTAAATCAAACGTTTCTGTCAGAATGAACTCTTGCTCTTGCAGAAAGCCTCAAAGCAAAGCCTCACAACGTCCTGTTTCCTCCTCCTCAGTATTTACAGGATGTGTCCCGTTTTGGAACGTCCCCCTGAAACCCTCCCTGGCTGCAACAGTCCTGTAATTGTCCCCACATTCCTGCTGCTGTGAATGAACGTCTCTGAGCAGAGAGAAACCAGACCGCTGGTGAAGGACATGACAAACAGCTGTTATGTTGTGATTGTGATGAGCTGCCATCGGCACACAAAAGGACCTCAGCAGCTCTCTGCATGACGGGGTCTTCACCGGAATAACACAACGGACTCATTGACCACCGACCAGACCGCGTCCAAACCCACCTCTGGCCTTCCTGATAGAAACCACTTGAAGGGTACTTCACTTTTAAGACGTGATGAAAAAAAACAAACATGTTTTTCACTCTTTTAGAGCATGTCCTTGATCATAACCAGTGGTGAAAAGTAACTAAGTACATGTACTCAAGTACTGTACTTAAAGGACAACTTTGTTTTTTTTACAACCAAGGTTTACGTTTTAGATTGTAATTAAAGTAAATAAAAGATGCGAGTTATTTTATTTTATTTTACTGCTTTCTATAGTTTTAGAAGTTTTAGCGATCTTTTTTACAGTGGGCGGGGGCATTCTGTCCGGTGGCTAAATATGTCTTTTTTTACACAAAAACCCGGCGTTTTCTCTATTATTATATACAGTAGCTCTTCTAGCCCCCAATACCTCACATCTGGCCATCAAAGACCACAGGAATTTTTTTATTGTGTAAAAAAGGCATATTTAGCCACCGGACAGAATGCCCCCGCCCACTGTAAAAAAGATCGCGAAAATTGCTAAATCTATAGAAAGCAGTAAATGAAAAAAAAAATACACTCATCTTTTATTTACTTTAATTACAAGCTAAAATATAAACCTTGGTTGTAAAAAAACAAAGTTGTCCTTTAAGTACAATTTTGAGTATTTTGACTTTTACTTCTACTACTTTTAACTCTACATCTCAGAGGCAAATATTGTACTTTTACTCCACTACAATTATTTGAAAGCTTTAGTTACTAGTTACTTTAGATGTGATTATTATTACAAAACATACGTTTAACCACTTCAGCCCTATATACCGATCTACAAGCTCACAATGCGTCGCATCGTGACACATTGTGAGCTTGTAGATCTGCTATTTTCAAAAGATTTCTATACATTTTTGGAGTAAAAGCAGCATAAGGATGTGAGTACTTTTATCACCACTGATCATAACATGGACATACCCAGCAATAGATGCCCCAAAAAGAGTAAGAAACAAAAAAGACTACACTAGGCTACACTATCCATTCTGCTTTACAGCTGCAGTGGAGTGAGAATCCAGTCATTCCATAGTCTGAGGGGACGGGGCCTTCTGATTGGTTGAAATTCTCAGAAAACACACTGAGGGCTGAGACCAAGCCCCCAGAACCCAGTGGTTTCATTGAAGCCAAATGGACATGCTGGCCATTCATGGTACTGCAGCTTAGGCACTGCAACATGAACGAGCGAAAACGG
>NC_137604.1:2096006-2098506 GCF_963280865.1 Gymnoscopelus braueri | reverse complement strand
TGAGGGCCTGTGAGCAACTAGGGGTTAAGAGTCTTGCTCAGGGACAAATTTCATTTCATCGACACATATGCTGGCCTGGCCTGGAATCGTACCTGGTGCAACCAGGGCCTCTGGCTCCCTAGGCGGGCTCACTAACCACTCAGCTATGGCCGGGTCCCTGGAACAACATATTTTGAGATGGGGGTCCGCGGCCAAATACATATAATGTTGGGGGTCCCGAAAATAGCTGATCCACAAGCTCACAACGCCTCGCGCTGCAAGGCGTTGTGAGCTTGTAGATCAGCTAATTGTTGACGTGGCGGGAAAGTATTGAGGGTTTAAGTGGTTAAAGGGTAAGACCACTGTGGTAGAGTAGTTACCTCACCATGATGTAACTCCAAAGGTGGACAAGAAATCACAAATAATTCCTCCATTGATTAGAAATTGATGATTCAAAAGATGCTCCTCATTGACTTACATTGTACGCTGAAACAGCTCTCAAAGTCACTCTTTTAGCCCGTAAACGAACGCAAACAAAGCTGATTCAGACAATATAGATCATCACCAAACCCACTACTGTTTATTTTAATTTTTATGTTATAACTTCCGGTTGATTTTACCATTTGAAGATCCGGATCAGGATCCATGGATCCAATCCGGGTTTTCCTCCAAATAAAACGAGCAAAAAGGTCTGTGGTGATCAACCCGATCTCACATAACTTAGCACACACGGAGTGTCATTCTGTGCATAGACAACTGGAAAACCCGAAAATCCGTGCATGGCCTCCTCGCATCTCCCACAGTGACCAAACCATTTCGGAGGCGCTCAGTCTCAAGGGAACTGGAGCCACGTGAGGGACCACCGAGCAAGCTAAATCAAGTGAGTTGCCGTCCCGAACGTTGCGACGTTCGCTTGAGCCAACTCAGCGCCGTCTGAGTTACGTACCGATAGGCAGAGAATGGTACATCATGTTGTGAGGACTGCTCTGCTTCCGGGTTGCAACCCGGTTACGCCCATGCACCGTGGGACATGCACGGATTTTCGGGTTTTCTAGGCGGCTATGCTAATTTCTATGTTGATTTCGTTGACTAAAGCAATGACCAAAAATGTTCGTAGACTACCTTTTTTCACTGACGAAAACGAAATAAAAACTAAACTACTATGACTAAAACTAAGACTAAATAGATTGTCAATTTCGTCAACAAATAAAAACTAGACTAAAATGTTAGTGAGGGATCTAGAGGAGAAGAGATCCAGTAGAACTAAAAGACAAGTCATTTTATGTTTGGTTGCGCTCAGGTGTTGCGCTCTGAAAATAGCAGATCTACAAGCTCACAACTGTAGATTTAGTAGACTAAAATCGTATGATATTTAGTCGACTAACAGTACTAACAGTAAAACATTTCAGATGACTAAAATATGACTAAAACTAAATGGAATTTTATTCAAAAGACTATGACTAAAACTACATCAAAATCTGCTGTCAAAATCAACACTGGCACTGGCAATGTATACTAAAAGCGGCTTCACACTGTGGTCCCGGGTGCGCACCCCGGACCACATGGCAGATGTTGTGGTAGTGTGAACGTAGCGAACCGTTCCCCTTAACGCATCACCGTACCGTACCCGAAACCACCTGGGGAGGTGGTCTCGGGTCCGATTGCTGCGGAGTCGGGAACGGAACGCGGCAGTGTGAATCCATCCGTACCAAGAGAAGGAAGTGGACTGCTAATCATATATCATTTATATATTTTTATAATGACGCATTATTTTAGCTGGGTTATACCTTCTCATAGTGCTACTTGAATGTTGACAAGAAATAATAATCCCGCTAGTGTTTGAGTAGCGCGAGCCGTGAAAAATAATAAACCAAAAACGCATGTGTGGCGAACGTATTTATAAGGATAAATACACCAAGGATTAGTCCGTGACGTCACAGCTAAAATACCAAGGATGCGTCCGCGACATATTAACTCATTGAGTGCCATTAACGTGTTTCACGTGTTTTTACCGCTATGGCGCAACGTGCCAACGACGTGGTTGACGTGTTTTTGAAAAAATTGTAAAAACATGTTCAGAACCCAAGATATAATTATCTGAAGATTTGCAGCTCCATCCACTCCTTGTTTAACTTATAACTGAAAAAGGCTGTATCTCGCTTCCTAAGCACTTTTTTTTTACTTTGAAAAAAACTCTGGCACTGGGACAACATCATTCTGAAATAATTCTGGCAATTCTGGCACTCAATGAGTTAAGAGAGATGACGTTACATTTCGAGGTTTCAAAGACCAGTGCACACACTGCTTTGGTTGTGTATTGTTGATCTGTTGTTATTATAACTCAAGACGACGTCAGGAACACAGTCAAACTTTATTATTCACTCTAGAGTGACTTTTCTTCTGTGAATGACATTCTCTTTCACAAAGCCCCATAGTCCACAGCGCCCCCATGAGGCACATATTTACCATTACTGTTAAATGAAATGGTCTCAAGTCTTGGCCAGTGTGAATGCTGGCCAGC
>NC_137604.1:2083506-2091006 GCF_963280865.1 Gymnoscopelus braueri | reverse complement strand
CATCCCCCTCTCTCTTCTGTCTGTCCTTTTTGTTTTTTTTCCCACACAGTTTTTTTTTCCTTCTTCTTTTTCTGCTGGGGTTCACTACTCATCCTTGCATCAAATACTATGTACTGTAAGTGTTAATTTACAGATATTAAAGACAGTAAAAGACTATCTGATTGAGATTAAAACTTTTTATTTTTTTATTTTTTACATCAACTAGTGGCAACAAGCACTAATGTGAAGATGTTCTGACCATTCTACTCACTTACTACAATAATGACCTGCTTTTATGGGTGAAGTTTCTATAACAAAACTATAAAATAACTAACAGGGCGAGGACCTTTGTACGAGGGGGGGGGGGGGGGTAGTGTAGCGACCCTGTTGGTAATTTGGGTGTACTGCACTCTGGGTGTTGCCAGCGAACAGTGGTGGAAAGTAACTAAGTACATTTACTTAAGTACTGTACTTAAGTAACATTTTGAGGTATTTGTAATTGTACTTTACTTGAGTATTTCCAATTTCCAATGCTTTTACTTCTACTCCACTACATCTCAGAGGAAAATATTGTACTTTTACTCCACTACAATTATTTGAAAACTTTAGTTACTCGTTACTTTTCAGATATAAATTATGATATTATGACACATACATGAACCATTTCAGACCTATTTTATACATTGGGTATTTGAAAATAGCCGATCTATAAGCTCACAACGTGTCGCGATGCGACGCGTTGTGAGCTTGTAGATCTGCTATTTTCAAACATTTTAGTACTTTTACTTTTGGTACTTTAAATACATTTTGATGCCAATACTTTTGTACTTTTACTCAAGTGCATTTTTAATTCCGGACTTCTACTTGTAAACGGAGTATTTCTATATTGCAGTATTGGTACTTTTACTTGAGTAAAGAATTTGAGTACTTTTTCCACCACTGCCAGCGAATGAGAGTGACTGTAGGGGTTGGACCCTCCACTACATATAGGATTCATGATAAATGTGTATTATTATCACACTTTTTTATTTATATATATTTTTCATCCCACAATTTTGTAACCCATTTTTTCTGGGCACTGATGACGCAGAGGAGAGAACACGCCCCCAGAGAACACGCCCCCAGAGAACACGCCCCTAGAGAACACGCCCTCAGAGTGCCCGGCGGGAATCGAACCAAGGACCCTCTAGCTGTGAGGCGACAGCGCTACCGACTGCGCCAAAGACTGTCCGGCCAAGCAGTGAATGCAGGACCTGGACTACGATTGGCCGCCCAACCTCGACAGAGAAGTTACAGCAGGCGCCGCGGTGCCTCTTTATTTTCAGACATTTAACGACATAAACCCTCAATACTTTGTGAACATGGCTCTGTACTTGGTCTGCTCTTTTTTCCCCTCTACAGCAAACCTTTTTGCCGAAAATAGCCGGTCGACACACACACGCACACATACACACACACAGACAGACGCACGCACGCACGCACGCACGCACGCACGCACGCACGCACGCACGCACGCACGCACGCACGCACGCACGCACGCACGCACGCACGCACGCACGCACGCACGCACACGCACACACACACACACACACACACACACACACACACACACACAGACAGACAGACAGACACACAGAGACATACCGACACAGGTCTTGCCGTCGGTGCTGAACTGGTAACCATGGTGACACTGGCATCGGAACGTTCCTGGTTGGTTGTTACACACAGCGTTCAGCCCGCACACCTGTGTGTCTACACACTCGTCAACGTCTGTAACACACACCCATACAACACAATACACACTGTTAATACACACTCGTCAACGTCTGTAACACACACCCATACAACACAATACACACTGTTAATACACACTCATCAATGTCTGTAACAAACACCCATACAACACAATACACACTGTTAATACACACTCATCAACGTCTGTAACAAACACCCATACAAAACAATACACACTGTTAATACACACTCATCAACGTCTGTAACAAACACCCATACAACACAATACACACTGTTAATACACACTCATCAACGTCTGTAACAAACACCCATACAACACAATACACACTGTTAATACACACTCATCAATGTCTGTAACAAACACCCATACAACACAATACACACTGTTAATACACACTCATCAACGTCTGTAACAAACACCCATACAACACAATACACACTGTTATTACACACTCATCAACGTCTGTAACAAACAACAACAACATATAAACAATGGAACCGTTGTGATACAGAGAAACGTTTCGTCTCATTCAGTCTGAACAGGCTCTCTATGCACAGCGGCCATAATTATTGGAAATACATTGGGTCCTCCTCAAGCATCCAGAACCCAATGGTTTCATTGAAGCCAAATGGACATGCTGGCCATTTGAGGTATTGCAGGTGTGGCCAATGTATATGTACGAGCCCATGGTGCTCCAGTGTCGTCACTGAGGACCCAAATAGGCCGCGCCCATCACATTTTCCAATACGTTTCCAACCCGGAAGAAGGGTTCAATTGGGCCCATGCGCTGGGTGAGCAACTCAATGCAAGTGGATGGGAGGCGATATCCGGTGCCCTCTGGTGTTATTTTTAACTCTATGGTCCTCCTCCTAACTTCCTTCACAGGTTGTTACCAATGATTCTAATGAAGGCTCTGTTCCATTTAGTGTAGCTAACACAGTGGTTCTCAAACATTTTTTATTTCAAGGACCCCCATAACTCTGAGAGTGTACAAATGGAATAAAATTGACCTGTAAGGGTCCATTTTATTCCATGTGTACACTCTCAGAGTTACACACCCGTAAGGGGCCATTTGGAACTAGAGTTCTCAATGTCTTTCCAGAGCACCGACTCGACCCGACCCGGTAGGCTAATTGATCGGGGGCGGGGGGGGGGGGGGGTGATAACTAGAAAAAGTGCTCCGCTAGGTCAGGTACAATAGGTGGAAAGGGTTAAAATGTGAAGAGGGTGGCATTTCTCGGCCTAGTTGGAATGTGTGTGCAAAACTTCACAGACATCGCACGCTGCGTTCATGATTTGAGCCATTTTGTTCAAAACGGAGCTATCCTGCCAACTTTGGAAGCCAATGTTAGCCAATTAGGATGGAATATGAAATATCGGACCAGAACGGAACACAGTCTTCATTTAGTACCATTGGTAACAACCTGTTGAAGGAAGTAAGGAAGAGGCCCCGATTTCTTTCCTATTACCGGATTCATATAGCAACTGTTGAATCATTTATTTAAAGGTGTGTATTTTACCGTAACAGGCGCGCCCGTCCCCGGTGAAGCCGGTGGTACACTCGCACCGGAACTGCAGTCCGTTCCCCGGGCGGCACACAGCGTTGTTGTCACACCCGTGGGTCCCTGTGAAACACGGGTTCTGCTCCGGAGTTCCACCTACACAAAGACAAGAACACTTAGTAATCAATTAAAAAGGTTTTTACTTTAATTCAATGTGATCGCACTGCATTAGTGGTTTATTTACATTCATGAACATTCAACACCAAGAGTTCACTCAGTTGAACATGATCTCATGTAAACATGCATTTCCATCCGCAACCCCACAAAACATCACAATAACAAACATGACAAAGACAAAGAATACAACATACTGTACAACAACCTACAGATACATAACAAACAAAAACATACCATACCTGATTTAACCCATTTAGACCGATTCTAAAAACGCCTTCTAAAAAAATTGTTTTCTGAAAAACTTCAAATATTTATTCAAAAACTATACAAAAAAAAATGATGTTGCTATATACTGTACATAGCCACCGGAACCATCAGAACATTTCAACCAATCAGCAACACATTGGTTTCCTTAAACCAGGGGTCTTCAACAGGGGGTCCGGGAGCCCTAAGGGGTCCTCAGAGTTACTACAGGGGGTCCACCAAATCTTTGTGTGATATGATTATTTATTTTTTACATTAACCACTTCAACCCTAGCATCCCTTTTCTGAGGAGAACTTTAGCCAAAAATAGCAGATCTACAAGCTCAACGCAGCGTTTTTGGCAAAGAGGTATCGTGTAGAGGGGAAAAAAGACTATCTATACACTATGTAGAGGGGGTCCCTGCTTCTTCTCTCTCTAAGCCAAGGGGTCCTTGGCCTGAAAGCGTTGAAGACCCCGGCCTTAAACTAAAACAAGGAGAGATGAGCCTGTGGACGTTGCCGTGCATGGCAAACAACTTCTCCAAATTAGGTTCAACACCTGTTGCAATAAATGATAAACATATGCAAGTCACTGAGGAGTTCATAGTACTCATGTACGATAGAACTTCATAGAAGTAGTTCCTACAAGGAAGTGAATGCAAGTGAAGTGCATTCCAAGCAGGACATATATGGGGCCAGTCACTCTTGTGCAGTCCTGTTTGCCAAATTATGCCAGAAGCTGACACGATGTGGATGTAAAAAAGCATGTTCTGGACACTGCAAATGCTTTAAGTTTGGACTTATCTGCACACCCCTCTGTGGTTGCAGTTGCTAGTACACTGGCCTGTCACTTGCCCAGCCACCATTGTAAATGAAAATGTGTTTATAATGACTTGATAACTAAACAAAAAGTAAGCACTAAGCTTTACCAAGCTAATACATCACTTTCAAATGTTCCATAAATGGATTCTGTGTATGGTAATTAATACAAATACATGTACTACAAGCTCATGTGGATAAACCATAAGCAGATGCACATTTCTGCAATTTATCGGCAGCCATATTGGAATACATGCCGCCATATTGGAACCTAATGTTATTTTGTATCTTACTTGGTAGGAATACCTCCAGAACATATTCTCTTATATTAAAATAAGCCCCAGCAAAGCGATATAGTCCAACACATTGGCCCAGTTGCAGACATTTTGAAAACTGGTGGTGGCTATCTTGAAATCTTAGGAATTCTGCGTGGCCAGAGGTTGATTATCAATTAGGGTCATATGAAGGTCATCTGTGCCAAATTTCGCGCTTGTATCACCAAGTGCACTATGGTATAAATTTTCCGCCTTACTATAGGACTTGTCATGACAATGTGTTTTATTTGCTCCATGTTCAACTCTAAACTACACTGTCCCAACACCAAAGACTGTCCCAACACCAAAGACTGTCCCAACACCAAAGACTGTCCCAACACCAAAGACTGTCCCAACACCAAAGTCTGTCCCAACACCAAAGACTGTCCCAACACCAAAGACTGTCCCAACACCAAAGACTGTCCCAACACCAAAGTCTGTCCCAACACCAAAGACTGTCCCAACACCAAAGACTGTCCCAACACCAAAGACTGTCCCAACACCAAAGTCTGTCCCAACACCAAAGACTGCCATATGGACATTGTTTCAGGGTTTGACCGTTACGTAATGCTTTTGCACAAAGTAGGTTTATACAATTTTTTCCCATTTTTGTTGGCCTTAAATATTGCTGCTGTTCCTCTATCTATGCAGAGCTAGTTTTGTTTTTGATGGTTGTTTACATCATTGGAAAGCCTTTTCATGGCCATGTTGAGTTCATATAGTTTAAAATATATTGAGATTGTGTCTCTAGAACTTGAACTGAATTGTCATCCTGAAACGTTTTTTAAGTGAAAAGATTTTCTTTTTAAATGTATAGTTATAAATAGGGGTTCCCGCCCATAATGGGTTAACCCTAATTAACAACCTAAATACCTCTTATAAAGTCTAAACCCAACCAATAGAACATCTTATAAACTATTTGGACATAGCGTTGTTGTCGGGCAGAAACCATTTGAACTTTTTTCTTTGGTAAATGAACGCCCTACTTGATCACACTACAGCGTTACACACAAGCATCAGAAGTAGCAGATCTACAAGCTTCGACCAGCGGACCGGTAGGCAGCGGTTCCGGTAGGAGACACAAAGGAGACTCTCTGTGTCTCCTACCGGAACCGCTGCCGGTCATCAAATTATTGTCTTATGAATGAGACAAAAACTAAAACAATATCCATGAATTCAAGTCTCCATGGGGGGACTAATACATAGGAAAAAAAGTCATTTTGGGTGAACTATCCCTTTAACCATTACCTGCCAAAAACGTTTATAAACGTTTTTTGGCAAAAATAATAATAATAATACAAAAAAGAAATTCTAAAATTATTCTTTATTTTTGGGGTTTTTCCGTTTTTCCGTTGGTCACAAAGAACCAGGAGAAAACATTTTCCAAAAAGTTGCTGCTCCATTCACTTCAATGTTAAAAATAAACGGAAAAAAATTCTAAGTACTAGCTTAGAAAAGTCTGTCAGTCTGTGAGGGTAAAAAATAAAAAACTCACCTAAAGCCGGTTCTAACTCTCCTAAATCCCAACAGTATTCTGAAAAACGTACATTTCTATATCAGTGGTGCTCAATCTTTTTCATGTCAAGGACCCCCAAAATGATATGTATTTGGCCGCGGACCCCCATCTCAAAATATGTTGTTCCAGGGACCCCCCAGAAGCAACGATTTGAGTTACAAATGTTCACTTTAAAAATATATATATATTCAAAGATTTGCACACATTTTCACGATAAAAAAAAAATAGCAGATCTACAAGCGATAAAACGATAAAAAAAAAAATAGCAGATCTACAAGCTTGTAGATCAGATGCGTTCCAGGTCTTAATGGGTTAACTCACTAAAAAGGTTTTACTGAGCAACTTTTTACTTGTAAGTAAATATTATAGTAATGTCTGAGCAGGAGTATCTCTACTTTTACTCGAGTACTGCGGAGGTGAGTACTTTGCGAGTCCTCCACTGGTCAGGATGGGGCGTTCCCCATAGCTGCTCATTAGAAGAGGAGGGAGAGAGAGAGAGAGGGGGAGGGGGGGAGTTTGAAGACCCCGGTTCCTCCAGGAAAACCAACCACAGATGTTGTGTTTTCTGACAATAAACCCCACTGAGACCACAGTCTGTTTATATAACCTGATGCTGACCCTAACTCTGACCCCTAGACCCAGGATGAGGTGGAAAGTAACTAAGTGCATTTACTCAAGTACTGTATACTTAAGTGCAATCTTGAGGTGTTTGTACTTTACTTGAGTAGTAGGGTGCGGTCCTAGCGGCCTGGCGGCCAAGTTCGGAGGCAAGTGGCCGTGCTCGTGTGCTGACCAACCCGGGACGCACACCACAGCGTGGGCATTTCAGTTAAAGTAGTAATAATATGAGATATGAACGCCTGCATGAATCGATGTTGTTGTTACACATGCATGGTTTGTGTTGTGTCTGACATCAGAACAGAGCTCTGGTCAACTTATAGCAGATGTTGCAGAGAGACAGAGACAGAGACATCTATTGGGAGATACCTGAAGAGTGGCTGAGAGACACAGAGACCCTGCAGAGAGAGAGAGAGAGAGAGAGAGAGAGAGAGAGAGAGAGAGAGAGAGAGAGAGAGAGAGAGAGAGAGAGAGAGAGAGAGAGAGAGAGAGAGAGAGAGGAGAGACAGAGAGAGAATGTTGAGCTGGACATTGCCCATGAAAAGAGGTCCGGTGAGTCACGCTTGCTTGCTTGTG
>NC_137604.1:2026006-2081006 GCF_963280865.1 Gymnoscopelus braueri | reverse complement strand
GAGCTTGTAGATCTGCTATTTTCTAATGGCCGAAATGTATATAGGGCTGAAGTGGTTACTGTATGTTTTGTAATAATTATCTAAATCTACAAAGTAACTAGTAACTAAAGTCTTCAAATAATTGTAATGGAGTGAAAAGTACAATATTTGCCTCTGAGATGTAGTGGAGTAGAAGTAAAAGTATTGGAAATTGGAAACACTCCAGTAAAGTAAAATATATCTCAAAATTGTACTTAAGTACAGTACTTGAGTAAATGTACTCAATGTTACTTTCCACCACTGCATATTACTGTGTTTAATTCAGTGCTTCTCAAAATGGGGGTCCGGGGGACCCTCCCCCCAACCAGTGGGAGGGGTTTCAGGGGGTCCCCAGTGAACCTTAACGTCATGTGACTCACTGTGAATGGATCCTATCTTGTTGCTGGTGGCGAAGCGGATCAGGCTGTTCTCCACGTCGTGGAACACGAAGATGTGATCCACGCTGAGCTGCTGGGCGGGCGGGGCCGGGCGGGCGTCGCCGCCGCCGTCGTCGTGGGAACAGCCGCGGTACGTGATGGTCTGCCGCCACTGGTAGCTCCGGGTCTGAACGCTGCCGTCCGATAGGCTGATGGTGAACTGACGGCTGGAGGACGACGTGATCACTGGACGGAAGGGGGAGGAGTCAAGATGACAGAATAATTAAAACTTTCCATTCGTTTTGACGTGGTAACGTACAGTCATGTAATTGTAGGCTGCCCGTGCCGATCATAGAGGTATATTATACAACAGGTAGTTCCGACCAAGCAATCTGATTGGCTGAAATAGCTTTCTAGCCGTGCTTCAAACCAGCATCATAGCACGGGCCTAATCACATTAATAAATCACTCCGCACTGCAGTCCGCACCTGATTAGACCATATATGGCACAGCTGTGCTGTGAAGTCACGCTGTCCCACGGTAGGAAAACAAAAAGACAGTAGCCTGACCCACCGCCGCCACCGGAGAACAAACAGCTATGCAAAATGGACTATGTTGTTAATTTTGACTTATTTGGTGGACTTACGGTTGATCAATGGTTAGAAGGTTATAAATATCCTCCTGTGTTAAAGTAAAATTACTCCCATTTCGTTAACAGTCCAGTGTATGTTATACTTATCGTACGAAGGTATCGCACGGCAAAAGTAGCCGATCTACAAGTTCACAACGCGTCGCGATGGCGACGCGTTGTGAACTTGTAGATCGGCTATTTTTGCCAGCTTGTAGATCAGTTATTTTGGCCACGTGACACGGTCGTACGACGGAGCATATAGCCTACTGGAATTCATTCCACTGCGCACTTGATAGCTCGGCTGTGTTGATGAGACGGTGCCTCAAACTCAAAGCGCTGCTACAGGGACTATTTAATGTCTCAGTGAAAAACTCTTCTCTTTACAGGGAAACGGATAATAGCGAAACATTTTTATTATGAATTGCTCCACAATATGAATACATTTGGATGTGTTTTGTTGGTAACTGTTGTATAATCGCAATATTACACTCAAGGGTGTGCTTTACCTTACATTATTGGCACTTCTGTGATGCGGAGGCGGAACTCGGCTTCGCCTCGTTCCTGACCGCATCACAGGCGTGCCAATAATGATGGTAAAGCACACCCTCTCATGTAATATTGCTTAAATATAACTAGAGGGCGGATTGACCCGCCCCCAGCTATTCATTTCAATGAAAGTTTTCAGTGGCGTTTTGAAGCACCCGGAAGCCTGCCCATAAGTAAAATTATTGAGACGTTTTTGAGACGTTTCGAGCAACCATACCATCGAGCAACCGAGTTATGAGCATGCGCTCTAGTGTCCTGTTTGCGTCCTACGGCAGCCCGTGTGTTGAGCCATGAACGTGAGATATTTATTAAATACACTCGAGATGCATATTTATATGTAAATGCATATGTATTTATGTATAATATGTTTACATATTTGTATATTATATATATTTATATTTAGTATGTTTTGGTCGTGCATGTATTTCTCCCCGCCTGCAGTTCCAGCTTTGGCCACTGGGGTGGCGGCTTCAATGTTTCTCAGCAACTCTGGGGGCCTGGTGCCAATCTTAACTCTCATCTTAAACACTCCATCATTCAGTCTGAAAGCCCTCTCAGTGCAGCCGCTTTCTGAGATGGGGGCGTGGCCAAAGTGGGACTCGATTGGGTCGTTTAGATTTGCAAATGAGAAAGCCCGGCCGTCTACAGCGTCACCAGACCCTGATTGCGAGGCTAGCGATTTCAGGGGCCGTAGCCAGGCTATCCCTACTCGGTAGTATCGCGAGATTTGGTTGTCAGACGATAAAGCGATATAGTATTTCGCGATACTTTGGCACGTTCATAAACGTACTTTGTGCTTTTTAGATACCTTGTTAAACACACTTTTTTGATTATTTGATTAATTAAAAAAGGAATCAATAGAATGCTGGATAAGAAGTGAATGGCTAGCGTGCAGACATTATAAATACATGATAACATGATAATGATGTAATATACTGTGTACGTACGGTTGGTTCCATACTGGTAGATCTCCTTGTAGGGTTCTATCTGCACCGTGGCACCCTGGGGCACCTCAGGGAGACGGCCCTCCAGATGGGTGCTCACCACCAGGTGTCCGTGTTCATCGATGCCCTGGAACTCCTGCCTGATGCTCACCCGCTCCCCGCCCGGCTGGAACACCACCTCCGCCTGCCTGGAGAACTCTCCACCTGAGGGGAGGCAGGGGTGGAGAAAAGTACTCAGATATTTTTTACTTAAGTAAAAGTAGCAATACCACAATATAAAAATACTCTGTTTACAAGTAAAAGGCCTGTGTTCAAAATCGTCACCTTGCTAAACTAACGGCCTAAGTAATTTTTTGAGGAAAATATAAGATAAGATATTTTTGCCTAAGTCAGCTCCTCATGACACTGACCACCTCTGGTAAAATGGCCTCATCATCTCCTAATAGAAAAGGATCATGCTGTTCACTCTCCTTTTAGTATAATGGCCTAACTCCCTATAGTGTGACTTAGGACAAAATAGGCCTTTTTTTTGGCCTAAGTCACATGGTTTTGTGACTTAGGCCAAATTATTTACTGATTTAGGCAATTATTTAGGCAATTTTTTTGTTGGCCTAAGTCAGATTTAATCCTATTTAAACCCATTTAAATATCTTATGTTACATAACTGACAGACGGTGTTATTTCTATTTAATTAGTCATAATGTGTTACAAACATTTTGGGTGAAATTATTAACTCTTTCAGTGCCAAGAGTATTTTCATAAAGTACTCCCAAACTGCCAGGAATTTGCGTTTTTTTTATTTTGTCATTTTGTAATTTTTCATTCAAATAAATGATCTGATTGGGGTTTTAAACCCATAATACAGTTCTACCAGTAGAGAGCAACAAATCGACACATTGATGATCTCGCTGGCTCACTCGCCCCCTCCCAAACAGGCTCACGTCATATCCGGTCAGAACCGGATGTTGACATTTTCGACAATCGTTGATCGCGCTAAATTACGATGCGATACACGACTACGATGACTGATCGTCACCCAGACCAAAGAGAGTAGACGTGGACCTCTCCGTTTGTTTTTTATACCGTGTGAAAAACCGTGACTTTCCCTATTCTGGCCGAAAATCACCGGAGAAAAACAACGTGACCCGGAAATGATTCTTTTTTTTTTACATCCAGTTCCGGGTGAGTCTGAAGGAGTCAGGAAGCGAAAGTGATCATGAAAAATAAACAGAATAACGCGACCACAGTCAAAAGTAAAAACTCGGGATTTCTCGTGCTGGCACTGAGGGTACTCGGGAAAAACTCGGGATATGTCGGGGCGTGGCACTGGAAATATATAGTTTTGTTTTGGATCAAAAAAGAATTTCCTAAAAAATGACATAGGCCATTAGTTTAGCAAGGTGACAAAATGTTACTTGAGTAAAAGTACAAAAGTATTGGCATCAAAATGTACTTAAAGCACCAGAAGTAAAAGTTTTCTTTTTTTTTTAATAGCAGATCTACAAGCTCACAACACGTCGCGTGAGCTTGTAGATCTGCTATTTTCAAATAGCCTGTGTGCACAGTAACTACTAACTAAAGTTTGTGCGTGCGTGCGTGGCGTGCGTGCGTGCGTGGCGTGGCGTGCGTGAGTGCGTGCGTGCGTGCGTGCGTGCGTGCGTGCGTGCGTGCGTTAGTGCGTGCTTGCGTGCGTTAGTGCGTTAGTGCGTGCGTGCGTGCGTGCGTGCGTGCGTGCGTGCGTGCGTGCGTGCGTGCGTGCGTGCGTGCGTGCGTGCGTGGCGTGCGTGCGTGCGTGCGTGCGTGCGTGCGTGCGTGCGTGCGTGCGTGCGTGCGTGCGTGCGTGGCGTGCGTGCGTGCGTGCGTGCGTGCGTGCGTGCGTGCGTGGCGTGCGTGCGTGCGTGCGTGCGTGCGTGCGTGCGTGCGTGCGTGCGTGCGTGCGTGGCGTGCGTGCGTGCGTGCGTGCGTGCGTCAGAGGAACAGTTCAGAGGCAGTGGGTATGATTGACACAACGTGAGGTCGAATTTCTTCTTTTTTTTTTACGTGCGACAAATTTCAGGCTAGAAATTACAGCCCAGTGTGTAAGATCCTTTACTACGACGTCTGGAGGAAACACAACAAAATAATTGTCCTCTTATGGTCCAGTCTGTCACACAAGACGTAACAAAGGGACCTTAAGAACCGTGACTCTATCATTAAGTGCATTCTAACATAATGTACTAACAGCACTCTGCTGCTCTGTACTTACACAACACAACAGAGCAGTGTGTTGTTACACAATGTAAGTACACACTGTAGGAATGCACAGGAATGCTCCTTACAAAGACAATCATTTAAAAAAACACACACATCATGTAAGTGCACACGGTGTGTAGTATAGGAATGTAGTCTCTCACATAGACACTCATTAAAAACACATTCAGACACACTCTCAAACAGCTGTTCAAACAACGTCTTGGGTCAATCTGAAGCAATAGATCCTTCGGTGGTAGTTCCAGGATGGAGTGAGACAGCAAGGGTACCCAGTGGGGGGGAAAGTACTCAAATGTTTTACTTAAGTACAAGTATCAATACTGCAATGTACAAATCCTCTGTAAGTAAAAGTCCGGAATTCAAAATTTACTTGAGTAAAAGTACAAAAGTATTGGTATCAAAATGTACTTAAAGTACCAAAACTAGAAAGTACTCATTATGCAGAAAGTCCCATTTCACAAGTATACACATCTTTTGAAAATAGCAGATCTACAAGCTCACAATGCGTCGCATTGCTTGTAGATCGGCTATTTGTACATCAGCTATTTTTTAAATGGCTGAAATTGTATAAAGGGCTGAAGTGGTTAATGTACGTTTTGTAATAATAATCAAAATGTAGAAAGTAACTAGTAACTACATTTTTTTCAAACAATTGTAGTGGAGTAAAGTAGTGGAGTAAAAGTACAATATTGTACTTTTACTCGTCTACAATTATATGAAAAGTTTAAGACCTGAAGCCGATTCTACAAATGTCTTCTAAATCCCAACAGTATTCTGAAAATAAAACGTATGTTTCTATATCAGTGGTTCTCAAACTTTTTCATGTCAAGGACCCCCAAAATTATATGTATTTGGCCACGGACCCCCATCTCAAAATATTTTGTTCCAGGGACCCCCCAGAAGCAAAGATTTGAGTTAAAAATGTTCGCTTTAAAAATATATATATATTCAAAGATTTGTGCACATTTTCATGATAAAAAAAAAATAGCAGATCTACAAGCTCATAGCGCGGCACTCGGTGCCGCGCTATGAGCTTGTAGATCTGCTATTTTTGAATAGCCAAAGTGCAAAATAATGCTTTTTAGCTCAAAATCAAGAAATGACACAGATGCGTTCCATGTCTCAATGGTTTAACCACTTCTGCCCTACAGTATATACATTTAGGCCATGTGAAAATAGCCGATCTACAAGCTCACAATGCTTCGCATGTATTTCTACATTACAGTATTGATACTTTTACTTAAGTAAAAAAATTGAGTACTTTTTCCACCACTGCGGCGTCTTCGTACTTCCCAACACCGGCATATATATATATAATAACTCACCAATGAGACTGAACCCGTTCTGGGCTCCGGGCTGCTCCAGAGCGAAGGCCCAGCCTATGACCCCGCCCACAGAGAAGAGGGGCAGCAGCGAGGGTCCCAGGGGGTCCGGGATGCTGCTGATGGCCACGTAGGCGCGGCCGTCGTTGGGCACGGCGTACGAGTGCAGGTCGTTGTTGCTGAGCTCCACCGCGGACGGAGAGCTGCCCACGAACAAGCGTCCGTTCACCTTCCCGTTCATCCTCTGGGGAATGCCTGTTAAAAAAACACGGAGTTGGGCAAAGTTACGTTACTGCATACTGTATATTACATTACATTACATTACATTACATTACATTACATTACATTACATTACAGTCATTTAGCTGCAGATGCTTTTATCCAAAGTGACTTACAATAAGTGCATTCAACATAGGTCGGCAAGAGAACTACTAATCACCAGAAGTTTTAAGTCCATTCTCTTCTAAAACAAGCAACTATGAGTAAACCTAGCGCTAAGGTAAAAGTGCAATATATCAGCTTCCTACTTTCTTAAACAGATGAGACAAATAGGAAAATCAAATGAGCAAGAGCTAAAACAAATAAGTGTATCGAATAAACAAGATCCAATAAAACAAGAGCTCGTACGAATAGGGTGAGAGGGTGTGCTTTACCGTGATTATTATCACAACAGTGATGCGGTCAGGAACGAAGGGGGAGCCTATTTGACATATAAAAACACGTGAAGCAGCATTCTGCTTCTACTGGCCGACAGCGTGGAATAAACTCCCATTACACCTAAGACAGGCAGCCTCTGTGGATAGCTTTAAAGCACAGCTTTATTTCTTCACTCTTGCTTTTGGTTGATTTTTAAATCTCTGTGTTGTTATTCATGTCCTCACTGTTTGGCTATTTTTTTTTTTTTACTCTTAAATTTTTATCCCGCGATTTTTGTAACCCATTTTTTTCACCCGGTGCCAATTTCCTAAGTGATCCTGGGCACTACACCAGCCCTACACCAGTATTACACCTGTCACCCCACAGTAGGGAGGCCAGGGCCGAGCTCATGCTTCCTTCAGGCATGAGAGCCAACTGATCTTCTTGTCACCCGACAGGGGGGAGTTTCCCTGGTTGGACGTAGCGCGTGGAAGGAACACGTTATTCCAACCAGTTCCCTTCCCCTCCATCAGGCACCCCGGCTGTCATGGGGGAGGCGGTATAGTGACCAGGATTACTACATGTTTTTGTGAGGGTATTAACTACCCTAGGAGACACGGGGAGAACATGCAAACTCCACACAGAGTAGGCCCTTTCGCCAACCCCACCTAGGGTATGGGCGCTGATGACGCGGAGGAGAAGACACGCCCCCAGTGCCCACAGCGTCCCCGGCGGGAATCGAACCCAGGACCTTCTAGCTGTGAGGCGACAGCGCTACCGACTGCGCCACCGTGCCCCCTTGTTTGGCTATTATTTTAATGTTGTTTTATGCTTTTGCTTTTATTTTTTTGCTTTATTGTTAAATTAGTTGTACTTTTTCTGTGATTGTATTCTTGCTCTGTAAAGCACTTTGAGCTGCATTTCATGTCATTAAAGGTGCTATACAAATAAAGTTTATTATTATTATTATTAAACCAACTTACCGTCTGCGACGCAGTCCTTCCCGTTGCCGTAGAAACCGGGCCGACAGTGGCAGCAGTATCCGGTGCTGTAGTCTCTGCAGTCGGCGAAGGGCGAACAGCGGTGTCTGTTTTTAGCACAGGTCTCAAAGTTGTACGCAAACACTGTAAAAAACAACACACAAGGCATGTCAAAGTTGTACGCAAACACTGTAAAAAATAACACACAAGACATGTCAAAGTTGTACGCAAACACTGTAAAAAATGAGGCGATGATTGACAGTCAAAATCCCTCAACAGCGACACCCACAGGCAAATATTTATTTTTTTCATTGCAGATGAAAAGGCTTTAGAAATCAGAGAGAAAAAATCTTGCCATGGATCACTGGAGTGGATTTTTCAGTTAAAACTTTTATTACACGTTTGAAGGACCATGATAATTACTTTTAATGTGTTGTAAAACTGAATGTCATGAAGCTTTTAAGTCGGGTGGATTGTTTTGAAGCATGTAAGGAGGGCTTTAATTAGCATCATTGGTAACACATGTGAAGGACGTAACATTACACAATTATTTATGTCAATGGCTGCCGTGGAAAAAGGCCTGCTTTATCAGAAATAGAAGCACTTCTACCTTCACGAATCATTGAATAATGTGTTATTAAGTGGTTAAGTGGTAAACATAGCATTTTCTTTAAGGGTTGGGGTTCTTTACCGTCTACATCCAAGTCTTCATCCACCACCACGATCTGAGGGTTCTGGGGACGCGAATGTGGAGGTACCGGCCGCACGGGCTCTGGAACGCTGTACCTGGGTCGCTCTGGTTCGGGGTATCTGGGTCGCTCTGGTTCGGGGTACCTTGGCCGGTCAGGGTACCTTGGTTCAGTGAAAGGTGAGTGAGGGATAAGTAAGTGAGAACATAATTTGTCAATGTGTGGTCCAGCCCTATGGAATATATTGAATGCATGTGCTAATAAAAACTTAAATATTGTTTTGATGCTCATTAACCTTAGTAAGTATTAACAATTGGTTTTTAGTTATGTTTATTGTAGGACCGCACATGGACAAATGACATCATCAACTTGCGACGGGTGTTGTTCCACTTGAGTAAAAGGTGAACTATTTCTAAAATAAAGAAAATGTTTTTTTTTTTTTTTTTTTTTATGAAAATGTTTAGTTATAGAAGGAAATTATAATGCATTAAGGCATTTAAGGCTTATTAGCCAGGGATCCTTTTAAAATGTCCTCAGGTGTCCTAAAAGTTAAACTATACAGTCAAGGAAACAAAAGAACTAGAGTGAACAACGGAGAACTCTACTGTCACTGACCGTGGTTGGGTGTCGGGGGGGTAGCGTCTTGGTGGGGAGGTCTCGATGTCGGTGTATTCCGGTTCCTCTGTCGTAAAGTCCACTTCCTGTTCGTATTCCACCGTGGTGGTCTCAGCGTCGTAGGGGGGAAACGCACCCTCCTGTTGATCGCAATTATTTTACATAATCACAATTACTTAAAAGTAGGGTGAGTGACTCTACTTTACTCTAACCATTCAGCTATGACTCTCTAACCATTCAGCTATGACTCTCTAACCATTCAGCTATGACTCTCTAACCATTCAGCTATGACTCTCTAACCATT
The DNA here is from genome assembly GCF_963280865.1 of Gymnoscopelus braueri. NCBI lineage: Eukaryota > Metazoa > Chordata > Actinopteri > Myctophiformes > Myctophidae > Gymnoscopelus > Gymnoscopelus braueri. Next base: position 2,071,694 of record NC_137604.1, on the reverse strand, counting down.
CAGCTACGACTCTCTAACCATTCAGCTATGACTCTCTAACCATTCAGCTACGACTCTCTAACCATTCAGCTATGACTCTCTAACCATTCAGCTATGACTCTCTAACCATTCAGCTACGACTCTCTAACCATTCAGCTGCGACTCTCTAACCATTCAGCTATGACTCTCTAACCATTCAGCTACGACTCTCTAACCATTCAGCTATGACTCTCTAACCATTCAGCTGTGACTCTCTAACCATTCAGCTATGATTCTCTAACCATTCAGCTGTGACTCTCTAACCATTCAGCTATGACTCTCTAACCATTCAGCTGTGACTCTCTAACCATTCAGCTATGACTCTCTAACCATTCAGCTACGACTCTCTAACCATTCAGCTATGACTCTCTAACCATTCAGCTATGACTCTCTAACCATTCAGCTACGACTCTCTAACCATTCAGCTATGACTCTCTAACCATTCAGCTATGGCAGCTCTACTTTGAATAATCGTCAGAAGTGTTTCCATTCATCTGTATAAGCTTGTCAGTTGGCTATTTTCGCTACTATATCTAAGTTATTTGTCATATCTGCCCTTTGCAAACCTAAAGGCCAAACAGAAAAGTCATACCTGTATGTTCAATGCCAAAAACATCATTAAATCATTAATCACAATTATTGCCAGACCCAAGGGGTCGGCCTACATGAGGCTTTGTCCCTATTTCGTCCATACATGGGCATAAAAGAGGGTTCAAGTTTCGTCCCCCATAGTGGATGGAGCTCACTTTAAAAAAAATATTTTTTGAAGTGCATAATCCTATTTATAGGTTATTAATGTCATCATGTGTCTCGCTAGCCAATCACAGTGCTGAATAGAGTCAGCCAATTTCGTCCCCCTTTCGTCCATACATGGGCATAAAAGGAAAAGGAATTTATTCTGGGTCTGGCAGAACCAGGTCTCCTGGTCTTGTTTGTATATATATATACGACATCGAGTCGTCAACTACGATGTGACGGTGGTTGCCGTGGTTACCAGCCTACCTGTTGGCCGCCGGTTTGTCTCGGTCGCTGAGTCACCCGAGGCCCCGCCCCCTCGTCCTGGGGGTCTTCCACCTTGCCGGGCGTGATTTCGATAAAGATGGGCGAGGTGCCGATCTCGTAAACCCAAACGCCACGACGGCCCGAGTTGGTGTTCCTGTACGGACAGAGGAAATGACGTCACAATGAAAGAAAAACATGTTTTTAGTGATTACGCTAGAGGGCGCTCTTCGCCAACCTATGAATGATGCCTTGACTGCCAGAGAACGATAGATCCAGAAATGACGTCATCCCCCAAAAAATAACCCCGTCCACTCATATGCTGTCTTTGATTTCTTCTCACAAACTGCGTTTTTTTTGGCATTATAAGGCCTGATTTATACTTAAAGGAGGGTAGGTGATTTTCTTTGGTTAAAATAAGTGTTAAATATCTCTATATTCTGATCCATTTCTGGTTCCGGTTTGAAGACCGGAAACAGAATTATTTGGGATCCGGTTTTGCCGATCACGTCGGCCCTCGTTCTACAGACGAAACTGAAACTCAATTCTCTTCCTGTAGTTTTTTCTCCTCGCATATCACTGTTTAACGTAATCCGCTATAACTACAACCATGGAGGTCCGTTTGACATGTGGTTTTCACTGGTAGACTCAGTGAGATCTCGCGGATGTAAACAGACAGTGCACGGCTCAATCTTAAGGATTTTAACAAGATCTATGGCGATGTGAAAAAAACAAAAAAAACAACAATAACAGGTTGGCACTGGTGAGTACATTATGAGATTAACGTCTGGCATGGAATGTGTTAAATGTGTGCCAAAAATATTGTTTTAATGATAAAATAACATTATTTTAAAAAAGATGTCGCGTTTTTTCCATTAAATAAGAACTTAAATGACACTAGTTTAATTCCATTCATTCAAACCGGAACACAATCAATGTATTGATCATTGAAATAAACATGCTCTTGAAAAACGCACGTGGCCCACCCATCTGACCCCTTAAAGTGGTCCAGTGGGCCCTATAAGAACAATACTAAGGTTTCTCAAAGCTCGTTTTGACGTACTCCGTGAGTTGGCGGATGGAGTCTTCCTCTTCTTCGGTGGTGCGGTAGTATTCCCCGGGGTTGTTCCAGCCGAACCAGCCCTTCACCAGGCCTTGGATGAAGCCGGCCTGCAGGGGCTTGGCGTCGCCCCCCACTGTAGTGGAGAGGTACTGCAGGCCGTCGGCGGGGTACAGCATGATGGCGTAGGAGGCGGACTCCATGGAGGCGATCACCAGCTGGAAGGTGTTTCTCTGACAACACAAGGAACCATGGGGTCTAGATGTAAGAAGACCACCTCCAGCCACTGCACACGTACCAGTTATATTGTGTTAAAGGTTTAATGACATTCACTTTTACACCACATTCAAAGTCTTTGTCCTGGTCCTTCAAAAGTGTACAAAAAGTTTTAAGTGAAAATTCCATTCCAGTGCTCCATGGCAGGTGTTTTTCTCTCACATTTCTAAAGCCTTTTCAACTGCAATGAAAAAAGAAATCTTTGCCTGCGGGTGTCGCTGGTGAGGGATTTTGCCTGTCAATCATCGCCTCTGCTCCGCCCCCCCCAAAGGAAAGGATAGGGGAGGGGAGGGGCGAGGAGGAGAGTGGGCGGGATTAATCGACTGTGACCTCACTGTCGAAGGGCCAAGCTCAGATTACTTTTCAGCCTAATTATTCAGAAAACCCCAGACCACAGAAAATCCACTGAATGTTTTAAGTTCAGGTTTTTTGGGTGTAATTGAGGTCATAAAACCCCAAATAAAACATTGAAAATAAAAAAAGTGAAAATGAATGTCATGATACCTTTAAAGTCATAGTGGGTGACTGAAATTGTTATTAAAGGGACTACACCATGAATTTTAACTTCTTCTTTTTTGTATGTTTTTGGTCTCCCCTACCTCTCTTCTATCCCAAAAAATACCCCAGTTTGAACACTCAGGCTTTCACAGCATAACTGGGGTTTTATGTAAATTGGGGTCAAAACAGGCCAAAGTGATTTGCCCCCGAAAGTGACGTCACCAGCGGTACAATCCCTCCCGTTTTTCAGTTCAAACATTAAAAATAAAAAATAAAAATAAATAGGTTTTTCTCGTTTTTTAAAAAACTTTTTCCACACAGAACCAGGAGATAACACGCATACACACTGGCTCAATAGCGCCACGTGCCAAATCAGGACAATGTGGTATTGCAGGTGAAAGTGCTTTATAAGCCAGAGAGAAGTTAGTTGGAATGAGTATATCTGAGGCTTGATTTAGGCTCAAACCTTTTGAAAAAGGTTTGAGGGACATAAACAATATGATATTAAATGTTTAAAAAAAAAAAGCTGTTTGAAGCCGATCTCGATCGGGTGGTTCTCGAGATATCGGCACGCCCAAATGGCTTATCGGTCGGCTGGGCGGTTCCGGATAATTGGATCTCCATATTTGCCTATCCACCTGTTTCCTAGGCTTTTCACTGTGTTCCACTTCCTGTCTTTTGATCCAATGAAATCCAATGAAACCGGTCAGATGACTAATGATATCCAATGAAATCCGACAGGAAGTGGAAAACACACAGCCAAGAAACAGGTGAATATATGGGCATATTGGTTGGATCGGTGGTTCTGCACAACCAACCAGCCTAACGGACCGACTTGGCGCTGTTCATTGTCAGATGCACCCGTTGTACCCCTGTCTGTATGTGTCGCTTTTTTGCCCATACTGTTTATAGATATCCCTGTATCTGTCTGTCCTTATGCCCATATATGGAGATCCCTGTATCTGTCTGTCCTTATGCCCATACATCAGGGTGATGCATCTTCGATGATGGAGAGGGCCACTATATTTCCACACTCACTCCAGAGGGACACATTGCATATACTGTCGGGCCGTTCTATGTCACACAAAAGTAGCAAAGATAGCAGATCTACAAGCTCAAAATGCGTCGCAGTGCGACGCGTTTTGAGCTTGTAGATCTGCTATTTTTGCTACTTTTGAATTGGAATCCTGAAAAGTAAAATTTGTATTTAATTTCAAATGCATTTAGTTACTTATGCTAACTTTATGAACTTACATACACATGCATTGGACATAAAAAAGACAATAGAAATGTTATACTAGTCATTAAGCTACTAACAAAGACTGAAGTAATTAAAGCGGGTCATGTTTGCATGTTTGGAATCATAACAGCTGAAATCAATAATATATCACTATTCTGATATTAACCTGCATTAAGTGAAGGTGGGGGCCGCATGTGGCCCCCACCTTCACTTAATGCGGCCCAGCTGAAATCAATAATATATCAGTAATCCGATATTAACCTGCGGGCCGCATTAAGTGAAGGTGGGGGCCACATGTGGGCCCCGGGCCGCCAGTTGCCCATGCCATATATGGAGATCCTTGATGTCATATATATCTACGCTAGAGATGCGTGGATGGCCTCTCACGTCATCCGAATCCGCATGTACAAATTAATTATCCGCCCGTTATCCAACCGCAATAATTATATTATCCAATTTAAATATCCGCACCAACCGTTTTTCCCGTATGTCAAAATATTATAATTTTCTGGTATTACCCGTTAGTTTTAGTATTTGTGCTTGTGCGACGCGATCACAAAATGCATTGATTTAGCCTATGGAATGTCGGTGCGTCTTTTCTTTTTTTTAAACCGGTGCTGCGCTGAACATACAGAGCGCAGTGCTCTGCTGCGCTGAACATACAGACTCTGTGCGGCATCCAACATACAGGCATCCAACATACATGCGGCATCCAACATACAGAGCGCACTGCTCTGCTGCGCTGAACATACAGACTCTGTGCGGCATCCAACATACAGGCATCCAACATACATGCGGCATCCAACATACAGAGCGCACTGCTCTGCTGCGCTGAACAGCGCAGCAGAGTTTAAAAAAAAAGAAAAAAGACGCACCGACATTCCATAGGCTAAATCAATGCATTGTGTGATCGCATCGCACAGAGGCTGCTCTACACACTCACACAGACACAAGCACGCAGAGATTTAGCTATTTTATGGATAGATATATTAGATGTCATTAATTTATTTACCGCAATATTTCACCCGCGGTTTATCCGATATTAATTAATAATTATATTTGATTGACCCGAATCCACCCAAACCGCGGTTAACTGCGGCAACCTCGCGGCTAAAACCGCGATCCGCGCATCTCTAATCTACGCGCATGCATAGTTTGAAGTAATTCGGTTGGACAGTTCTCGAGATACGTAACCTATAGTACAGACGTGCTGAAACACATGCACACATTGATTTAGATCTGAAACACACGCACACATTGATTTAGATCTGAAACACACGCACACATTGATTTAGATCTGAAACACACGCACACATTGATTTAGATCTGAAACACATGCACACATTGATTTAGATCTGAAACACATGCACACATTGATTTAGATCTGAAACACACGCACACATTGATTTAGATCTGAAACACATGCACACATTGATTTAGATCTGAAACACACGCACACATTGATTTAGATCTGAAACACATGCACACATTGATTTAGCACATTTACAACATCAGGAGAACAATGAATCGTCTCCCACTGTTTCATTGCCTTATATGCAGAAAGATTCGGTGATAGAGCCACGTGGCCAACATGGCCGACGACACAGCGGTTTCCTCACCTTCCTGTCCAGACCGTCTCCTCTGCTGGAGCCTCCCGCCGCCGCCACGTTCTCCCAGGTGACGATGACGGCGTGGACGGGGTCAACGCCGTCGTCGTTGGGGAAGGCCTGGCTGATGTGCTGCGCTGCCCTCTGCAGGACCTGGGGGGAACAGCAGTGCAACACGTCATCACACTTCATACATTCTGTCAAGGTTTTGGGGGGGAAAATATTTCAAACTTAATCGATTTAATATTTTTTTCTTCTTTTCTTTCAATTCTTTGGCAGTGATATAGTGAATATATCTGAAAACATCTGATCTGCAAGCTCCAAACGCGATTTTCACTGCTTTTGAGGGACACCGTTGTATGACAAAGTATAAAAGAAAAAAAAGTGGTTTATTAGACTAATCACTTTAGTTGATCATTCAAAAAATGACATAAGACTTTTTTCGCCTCAATTTGTTGCCGATTTGTTAATGAAAATACAGTATATAACAATATGAATTACTTTATTATTATTATTATTATTATTATTATTAATATTTTTTGCCTTTTTTTTGTTTTGGGTGTTTTATTGTTGTTTTTATGTGGACCCAGATAATCCAAATAACGAACAAAGAATTCAAAATAAAAAAAGAATAAGGAATAAAGAATAAAGAATACATAATACATAATAAAGACTAAAGCATAAAGACTAAAGCATAAAGACTAAAGCATAAAGACTAAAGCATAAAGACTAAAGCATAAAGACTAAAGCATAAAGACTAAAGCAGAAAGACTAAAGCATAAAGACTAAAGCATAAAGACTAAAGCATAAAGACTAAAGCAGAAAGACTAAAGCATAAAGACTAAAGCAGAAAGACTAAAGCATAAAGACTAAAGCATAAAGACTAAAGCATAAAGACTGAAGCAGAAAGACTAAAGCAGAAAGACTAAAGCATAAAGACTAAAGCATAAAGACTAAAGCATAAAGACTAAAGCATAAAGACTGAAGCATAAAGACTAAAGCATAAAGACTGAAGCAGAAAGACTAAAGCATAAAGACTAAAGCATAAAGACTAAAGCATAAAGACTAAAGCAGAAAGACTAAAGCATAAAGACTAAAGCATAAAGACTAAAGCATAAAGACTAAAGCATAAAGACTAAAGCATAAAGACTAAAGCAGAAAGACTAAAGCAGAAAGACTAAAGCAGAAAGACTAAAGCATAAAGACTAAAGCAGAAAGACTAAAGCATAAAGACTAAAGCATAAAGACTAAAGCATAAAGACTGAAGCATAAAGACTAAAGCAGAAAGACTAAAGCAGAAAGACTAAAGCATAAAGACTAAAGCATAAAGACTAAAGCATAAAGACTAAAGCAGAAAGACTAAAGCATAAAGACTAAAGCATAAAGACTAAAGCAGAAAGACTAAAGCATAAAGACTAAAGCATAAAGACTAAAGCATAAAGACTAAAGCATAAAGACTAAAGCATAAAGACTAAAGCAGAAAGACTAAAGCAGAAAGACTAAAGCAGAAAGACTAAAGCAGAAAGACTAAAGCAGAAAGACTAAAGCAGAAAGACTAAAGCAGAAAGACTAAAGCATAAAGACTAAAGCATAAAGACTAAAGCATAAAGACTGAAGCAGAAAGACTAAAGCATAAAGACTAAAGCATAAAGACTAAAGCATAAAGACTAAAGCATAAAGACTAAAGCATAAAGACTAAAGCATAAAGACTAAAGCATAAAGACTGAAGCAGAAAGACTAAAGCATAAAGACTAAAGCATAAAGACTAAAGCATAAAGACTAAAGCATAAAGACTAAAGCAGAAAGACTAAAGCAGAAAGACTAAAGCATAAAGACTAAAGCATAAAGACTAAAGCATAAAGACTAAAGCATAAAGACTAAAGCATAAAGACTGAAGCAGAAAGACTAAAGCATAAAGACTAAAGCATAAAGACTGAAGCAGAAAGACTAAAGCATAAAGACTAAAGCATAAAGACTAAAGCATAAAGACTAAAGCATAAAGACTAAAGCAGAAAGACTGAAGCAGAAAGACTAAAGCATAAAGACTAAAGCATAAAGACTAAAGCATAAAGACTAAAGCATAAAGACTAAAGCATAAAGACTAAAGCAGAAAGACTAAAGCAGAAAGACTAAAGCATAAAGACTAAAGCATAAAGACTGAAGCAGAAAGACTAAAGCATAAAGACTAAAGCATAAAGACTAAAGCATAAAGACTAAAGCATAAAGACTAAAGCATAAAGACTAAAGCATAAAGACTAAAGCAGAAAGACTAAAGCATAAAGACTGAAGCATAAAGACTAAAGCAGAAAGACTAAAGCATAAAGACTGAAGCATAAAGACTAAAGCAGAAAGACTAAAGCAGAAAGACTAAAGCATAAAGACTAAAGCATAAAGACTAAAGCATAAAGACTAAAGCATAAAGACTAAAGCAGAAAGACTAAAGCAGAAAGACTAAAGCATAAAGACTAAAGCAGAAAGACTAAAGCAGAAAGACTAAAGCATAAAGACTAAAGCATAAAGACTAAAGCATAAAGACTAAAGCATAAAGACTAAAGCATGTTGAACCTGGGGGCTGCTGTCCTGGCGGTAGTAGACCCTCCCCCGGCCGTCGCTGGTGTCCAGGTCTCCCAGCAGAGCCGCGATCATCCTGAAGCTGGACGGGAGCTTCCCCAGATACTCCGCCTCCGGCGTGGGCTCGGCCACGCCCACAAAGCCGTTAGTGTTGATCTGTGAACGCATGGGGTTAGGGATCAATCCATTAAGTTACTGGATGTTTTTACTGACACAAATGAAATGCATATACTGTACATTTACATGCACAAACACAAATTGTAAATGGGGGAGGGGGGGTGTGTGGTTGGCCCTGATGGCCTCCAGCTTCCTCGGTACGCTACGCCATTGGTTCTCAAAGTGGGGTCCGGGGACCCCCAGGGGTCCTTGAGGGAGTTCCAGGGGGTCCCCAGCTAAATGATGGATAGGAACTAAATGGACCCTTATGGGTCTGTAACTCTGAAAGCGTACAAATGGAACCGTACACTCTCAGAGTTAAATTAACATTGATTTTACAATATAAATTGGGGTCCCAGAGATAGAGATGCCATTAAATAGGGTCCACAGCCTCTAACGCATGTCAAACTGGGGGTCCTTGAAATTAAAGTGGTTGAGAATCACCGCTAGAGAGCCGTAAAAAATCTTCTCTTATGGGGGTCCTTGGCTTATCTATTCAAATGGGGGTCTGCGGGCTAATAAGTGTCAATTTGGGGGTCCTTGACATGAAAGAGTTTGAGAACCACTGCACTACTACGCCCTTAGACTGCATATTATACAATAAACTATGTGGAGAGAGAGTTCAGGACGTCACCATGTGTTCTCCTGGCAGAGTAGAGGCAGAAGCATGACGTTTGAAGGGTTAACTGATGGCCTGAGGCATTGGCAGTGGTGGAAAAAGTACTCAAATGTTTTACTTAAGTAAAAGTATCAATACTGCAATGTAGAAATACTCTGTATGTACATTTACTTACTCTGTAAGTAGAAGTCTGGATTTCAAAATATACATGGGTAAAAGTACAAAAGTATTGGTATCAAAATGTACTCAAAGTACCAAAAGTAGAAAGTACTCATTATGCAGAATATGTCCCATTTCACAAGTTTTTAAATGTATAACATGTATAGAAATCTTTTGAAAATGGCAGATCTACAAGCTCACAATGCGTCGCATCGTCCCCCGCAAAATGTGTTAATATAGGGTCACAATCATTTTAACAACTCTCAGAAATATAGCAGATCTACAAGCTCACATCTATGAGCTTGTAGATCTGATAGTTTAAAAAAATCAGGATTTTTTTTTGTTGCAAATCTTTCTCTCTCTCTATATATATATATTGTTAAAGACATTTTTAACTCAAATCTTTGTTTCTGGGGGGAACAAAATATTTTAAACACATTTAGCATCAGTCTATGGTTTTAGATCCCTTTAGGAGGCAGAGCGGCTGCTTGGGGGAATCGGAAGGTTTCCGGTTCGATCCCCAACTCCCCCATGTGTCAAAGTGTCCTTGAGCAAGACACTGCTGACGAGCAGGATGGTGCCTTGCATGGTTTCCTCTGCTGTCTGTGTGTCTGTGTCTGTGTGTGCGTGTGCGTGTGCGTGTGCGTGTGCGTGTGCGTGTGCGTGTGCGTGTGCCTGTGTCTGTGTGTGCGTGTGCGCGTGTCTGTGTCTGTGTGTGCGTGTGCGTGTGCGCGTGTCTGTGTGTGCGTGTGTCTGTGTCTGTGTCTGTGTGTGCGTGTGCGTGTGCGTGTGTCTGTGTCTGTGTGTGCGTGTGCGTGTGCGTGTGCGTGTGCGTGTGTCTGTGTCTGTGTGTGCGTGTGCGTGTGCGTTTGTCTGTGTCTGTGTGTGCGTGTGCGTGTGCGCGTGCGCGTGTCTGTGTCTGTGTGTGCGCGTGTCTGTGTCTGTGTGTCTGTGTCTGTGTCTGTGTGTGCGTGTGCGTGTGCGCGTGTCTGTGTGTGCGTGTGCGTGTGCGCGTGTCTGTGTCTGTGTCTGTGTGTGCGTGTGCGCGTGTCTGTGTCTGTGTGTCTGTGTCTGTGTGTGTGTGTGCGTGTGCTCGTGTCTGTGTCTGTGTCTGTGTGTGTGCGTGCGTGTGCGTGTGTCTGTGTGTGTGTGTGCGTGCGTGCACATTGTAAAGCGCTTTGCAGAAAGCTGCTACGTACATTAATGCATTTACCATTTACCCAGTGACCTCATGCCTACAGTATGCTATAGACTGGATGTAGACTAAATAACAGAACACTGTGTACTGTAACGTTGTGTTGGTACATTAAGGCCAAAACTAAACAAAGTGAATCGTTAAGCTGGAAGGAGCTTATCTGTAGTTAAAGGCTCTGTGTCCAGAACACACAAACATTAACCTGTTCAATGATCTGAATCCAGTCTGCACACATGTTTATCTGTGATGTTAACCATGCTGACATTACACGCGCGCGCGTGCGCGTGTGTGTGTGTGTGTGCACACGCGCACACACGCACACACACACACACACACACCCTTGTTCTATATATCTTCCAAGACTTCAAACATCAACAGACTGTATAAGATGTTTCTCTCAGACCTGCAGACACACAGCGTTTTATCAGAACATTTCTCAGTTGTTGTGGGATGGGATGATGTAATGTTCCATAGTAAATACATGCTATGTTAGGATGCTCTATAGTCTAATGTAAACAGATGCTAGGAGGACGCATTCACTGCTGCTGCTTCAAGTGCTACTTAAAGACATCCTGCTATAATGCATGTTATGCTCTGTCTGCGGTTTGGAGAAAACACTCACACACTCAACAGCTTCAAAGACCGAACCTGTGCTGGAGGCCACAAGGACACGATGGTGAAAATGACACCATTAGAGATGTTTCTGCCTCTGTTCTGACACAAAGGACAAAACTTCTTCTATAGGCCTGCGGTATTTCATGAATCGGAGCAGAAAGGCTGCTGTTGAGGTTTTTAGCTCTGTTAGAAGCTAAGGGCTAATCTGAAACATCTATCAGACGACTTGATTCAGAACTCCAGTTCTTAAATCCTAAATGTGAAGATGGCCGACTTGCGGCTGGAAGCAGTACAGAGGCCTTGAGATAGGGTTTAACCCTGAAGGTGTATTTATTCACCAACACATAACAAGACATCAGCTGAAACACCCACTCCTGGTGGTGTCTAGCTTCTCACCCTCAGCTCTGCTCTCTAATGAACTGACAGCAGCCCTTTTATACCCATGCTGGAGCTAATGAGCCTGGACTGTACCATTAGACTGCAGCATAGACAGGGGTGTTATAAAACACATGATAAATACCTAACTATAACACACAATAAATACATGAAGTAAATAACCTTAACCCACACACACAAGTCTCCCTGATCTACTCTACAAGTTATACAATCATTTCTTCTTCACACGACGACATCGTTTACCAATCAATCACACACAGGGTCACCGTTCTCTGTTTATGTGTTCATTACCTCCTTCACTAGAGTTCATGCTTTACTCTGCTGTACTTAAGTACCATTTTGAGGTATTTTTACTTTACGGGAGTATTTTACAATTTCCAATACTTTTACTTTACTAAAATGTTTTGAAAACTTTAGTTACTTTATGTTACTTTAGATATAAATTATGATGTTATGAAACATACATTAACCACTTTAGCCCTATTTTATACTTAGGCTATTTGAAAATAGCAGATCTACAAGCTCACAACGCGTCGCGATGCGACGCGTTGTGAGCTTGTAGATCTGCTATTTGAAAACATTTTAGTACTTTTTTCATTTTGATGCCAACGTACTTTTACTCAAGTACCTTTTTAATACCAGACTTTTACTTCTACATTGCAGTATTGATACGTTTACTTAAGTAAAACATTTGAGTACTTTTTCCACCACTGGATAAGAGTGTCTGCTAAATGTTTAAATTGTAATTATAAAATAAAAGTACAAGAACCCCCCCCCCCCCCGGAGACTGCCTCTGCCTCCACTGAAACACATGAATAATACCAGCAGCATAATGGATGAACACAGCCCACCCCACCCCCCCTACTCGCACATATACATACACATGCACACGCACGCACGCACGCACGCACGCACACACACACACACACACACACACACACACACACACACACACACACACACACACACACACACACACACACACACACACACACACACACACACACACACACACACACACACAGTGGCGGAGCGTCCGGGGAGGCCAGGGAGACGGCCGCCTCCGGGCCCGCGACCCTGGAGGGCCCGGGCCGTCAGATAATAAATCGGTAAAATCAGGCAAAAATAAGATTTAAACAACATAACCCTAACATAACCCTACAGCCAAAATAAAGTGACAAAAAGCCCCCCAAAAAGTGACCGAATCCGCCCAAAACCGCGCGAGCACGGGATGTGCGTGCGCAGGGGGGGCCTGATCACTGTGCTGTGCCTCCCGGCCCGGCTTTGAGTTGTTCCGCCACTGCACACACACACGCACGCACACACACACACACACACACACACACACACACACACACACACACACACACGCACACGCACACGCACGCACACGCACACAGACACGCACGCACACACGCACGCACACACACACACACACACACAAACACACACACACAAGGCATTTTTTTTATTATAATGTTTTTTTGGGGGGGGGGGGGACGTACAAGTTTTCATTATATTCTCATATGACAAATAGCGAGAAAAAAACATGGCGATCTACAAGACGTCACGTTTGAACTTTTTTTCTGTCGATATTTTTTAAAAGTGGGTGAAAAGATATGATTTTGAACAACATGTTTAAAAACGTCCCTAGGCCCTCCACCCCCTCCTCTCTCCCCATCCCCCCCCCCCCCCCCCCACCACTGATCTCTGGCGTCCCCCATGGGGGCCCCAGACCCCAGGTTTGGGAACCAGTGCGTTAGTGAAATGTCCTGAAGCCACTTGAGCTCCGTCTGATAAGACAGGAGAGCTATTGTCTGAGCAGAGGATGCTAATAGCAGTGGTGTAAAGTAACTAAGTACATTTACTCAAGTACTGTACTTAGGTACAAGTTTTAGGTATTTTTTAATGTACTGTTGTATTTCCAATTTCTGTCCGTTTACTTCTACTCCACTAAACCTGAGAGGCAAATATTGTACTTTTACTCCACTATAATTATATGAAAACTTTAGTTACTAGTTACTTTGCAGATTTAAATTATTATTATAAAACGCACTTTCACCACTTCATCCCTATATTTCTGGCCAATTGAAAATAGCAGATCTACAAGCTCACAATGTGTCGCGATGCGACGCATTGTGAGTTTGTCGATCTGCTATAAAAAATTTAAAAAATGTATACATTTGAAAACTTGTGAATTGAGACATTCTGCATAATGAGTACTTTCTACTTTTGCAACTTTAAGTACATTTTGATTTTTACTTTTAGTAAAAAAAAAATGTGAGTACTTTTTCCACCACTGGCTAATAGCTATGCTAATAGCTATGCTAATAGCTATGCTAATAGCTATGCTGCTAATAGCCTGTACTTTCAGAGGGGCTTTGGGCTGAAGCGGCTGAATGGAGAGATAGAGGAAAAGGGTTTTTTTTTCATCAGGGGGTCAGATGTGGCCCCCGCACGCATGTGGCCCCCGCACGCATGTGGCCCCCGCACGCATGTGGCCCCCGCACGCATGTGCGTTTACATTTCCTGAAAAGTAACAGTTTGAGACATATTATTATGAGGTTTCCCCACGACAGAGAGCATGTTATTTAGCATGTGTCTCTTGTCTGTTAACCCTTTTAGACCGGGAACAAATCTGTGTGTCATTTTTAGAGTTCTTTGGCTATTCAAAAATAGCAGATCTACAAGCTCATTGTAGATCTGCTATTTTTTTTTTATATATTTTTTTTTCGTTTTTGCAAATCTTTAATTTTATATATATTTTTAAAGCGATTATTTTCTACTCAAATCTTTGCTTCTGGGGGTCCCTGGAACAACATATTTTGAGATGGGGGTCCGCGGCCACATATCATTTTGGGGGTCCTTGACATGAAAAGGTTTGAGAACCACTGAGATTATAGCAACATACGTTTCTTAAAAAAACTGTTCTGATTTAGAAGACATTTGTGGAATCCCCCCAGAAGCAAAGATTTGAGTTAAAACATTTCGCTTTAAAAAAATAATAATATATATATATATATATATATATATATATATATATATATATATATATATATATATATATATATATATATATATATATATATAAAGATTTGCAAAAAAAATCATGTTTTTTTTTTTAAATAGCAGATCTACAAGCTCATAGCGCGGCTATAGATCTGCTATTTTTAAATAGCCGAAAAAAATCTAAAAATGACACAGACAGATGCGTTCCCGGTCTTAAAGGGTTAACAGGAAACATGTGTCAGCGATTATCTGTTGTTGTTTTTTCATGGTTAAAACAGGATGAGGGGGGGGGGGGGCACAGGAAGGGGAGGGGGGGGGATCACACACTGCTAAGGTCATGATGGGTTGGATCTGACCATGTGGATCCAGTGGTTCTCAAACCTTTTCATGTCAGGGACCCCCAAATGTATATATCTTTGGCCACGGACCCCCCATCTGAAAATGTATTTTTGTGCCATGCACGCAGGGACCCTCAGAAGCAAAGATGTGTCTTAAAAATGTTCGCTTAAAAAAAAAAAAGAAGAAGCAGAAAGTATTCAAAGGTTTTCGTTAATGTTCAACAGTTTCTGAAAATATCTACAAGCTCATAGTGTTAAAATGATTGTGGCGCTACAGTATATGAACTACTTTCGCTGGGGACCCCCCCATCTGTTATTTGTGTGCATAGGACAACCTTGTGCGCATCAGCTCCGATCTGCAGCTGTCTGCTGGACAGAGACTAGCCATGGTTCACATGACGCTCGTCTGAGAATGGTAAATGGTGCATTTATATAGCGCTTGTATCCAAAGCGCTTTACATAGATTGTGCATTACATTCACCCATTCACACACACATTCACACACACATTCACACACACATTCACACACCGATGGCGGAGGACACCATGCAAGGCATCAACCTGCTCATCGGGACTCGGGTTCAGCATCTTGCTCAGTGACACTTCCACGCTAACTCTGGGGGAGCCACCCAGCCCGGGATCGAACTGGGAACCTTGCGGTTTCCAGTTCACTGTACCACTCTACCCCTGAGCCACTGCCGCCTCTGTCACAAGCATCATGGCGCAACTTGTTCCTGCCTTTTGAAATGTACATCTACATAAACGTTTAGATTTCAAATATAAAGTGCTGACTCCATGGCCATGGATGTAACGTTAAAAGTTAAAACGCCCGGGTCTAGGTACCCGTATCTTCCGTATTGTTCAATAAAAAACATTTTAATCCGATCAATGGCCTTTTTCTCAGAATTACGCACATGCTTTCATCTACGCAACCCTATCGGTTGGGAGGTGTACTGCACTCTGATACATTATAACTCTATGAGAAAATGGCCGGCGATCGGATTAAAATGCTTTTTATTGAACAATACAGATGATACGGGTACTTAGACCTGAGCGATTTTAACTTGTTACATTCGTGGCCGTCGGGTCAGCACTTTATATTTGAAATGTAAACGTTTATGTAGATGTACAGGTTGTAAATGGAGAAAGTGCCAAAACCAGGAAGAAGTTGCGCCATGACTGTCCTGATATGACAGATGTCTCAGGGCTAGACAGAGACACACTGCTCTGTGACACACTGCTCACAGACCCATACAGGGAAAAGAGAGAGTGGGGAAAAAAAACTGAGAAAAAACCCCCCAAAGATGTCGATAGTGTCTTGTATGAGTTACAACATTAATTATTGATACATCTACACCAGTAGTGGTTTATTATATTTTACATATTGTTCTTTAATGAACACACAATGCAGAATGCACTGGGTTAATTTCCTATATTTGGTCCTCTATAAAGTCTGATTGCGTTCACACCCGTAACGAACGTGATCGTGGTTCATTTGGAAGCGGACTGAGTTCTCACTTTTCATGCGGTACGTGGTCCGCTTGTTTGATCCACACCCGGGTTCGAACGCGTGTTCACACCACTCCAAACACACCGGACCAAAGGACTAAGCGGACCGCGGTCCCTTTCAAAGGAACCAAACAGTCCTGGTGTGAACGAGGCCTTAAACACTGAAAGGCTCACATTAACAGGACCAAACAGAGCATCACATTTGAACAGCTAGAAGTTCATCTGAGTAAAGGAACAATATGTGCTTGAATCCGTAGTTTCCGACTTTTTTGAAAGTTTTGAAAAACATGGACGTATGGACGTAGCCTATATACCCAGAACGTGAACGTATGGACGTAGCCTATATACCCAGAACGTGAACGTATGGACGTAGCCTATATACCCAGAACGTGAACGTATGGACGTAGCCTATATACCCAGAACGTGAACGTATGGACGTAGCCTATATACCCAGAACATGGACGTATGGACGTAGCCTATATACCCAGAACAGAGAGGCCAGGTTGACAGTGTGTCTAGAAGGCAGACAAGCCTAGACACAGTTTGGGGATGGTTCCCATGATGTAACACACACGCACACACACACACGCACACACACACACACACACACACACACACACACACACACACACACACACACACACACACACACACACACACACACACACACACACACACACACACACACACACACACACACACACACACACACACACACATTACATCACACACACATCATGCTGATTTACACAGTGAGGAGGAGCAGGAGACAGAGCAGCTGTTTGTTAAACATTGTGTAACATAATGTGTGAGTGTACAGAACTCCAGATGTTGTCAGAGTGTAACATAATGTGTGAGTGTACAGAACTCCAGATGTTGTCAGAGTGTAATGACATCCTGTAAACTTCACAGGAAACACACATCGCTCCCACAGGATGCTCTCTCTCACAAAGATAGAGAGAGATAGAGAGCCTATGGGGAAAGTATGAGAAAAAACCTCAACAGCTCTACCTTTATGGCGGCAGTGGCTCAGGGGCAGAGCGGCCGGATGGTAACCGCGGGGTTCCCAGTTCGATCCCGGGCTCCCCCAGAGTTAGTGTGGAAGTGTCCTTGAGCAAGACACTGAACCCCTAATAGACCATATTCACACGGCGGCCATTTTGGAATTTAACATTGAAAGTGCCACTCCGTTGCCATGGCAACCGGGGTGGCACTTCATTGACTTAATAGTTAATAGCAACATGGCCGCCGTGTGAATATGGTCTATTGCTCCCGATGAGCAGGTTGGTGCCTTGCATGGTTTCCTCCGCCATTGGTGTGTGAATGTGTGTGTGTGAATGTGTGTGTGAGTTGACGTGGTTAATGTATGTTTTGTAATAATAATCTAAATACAAAATAACTCAAAATTGTACTTAAGTACAGTACTTGAGTAAATGTACAGTTTGGATACTTTACAACAACGCCTTCATGTCTGCTGGTGGTTCATGGTTAACCAACCACGGCCAATCAAATGCAGCCGTCACAACGCACTACGCAACCACGGCCAATCAAATGCAGCCATCACAATGCACTACGCAACCACAGCCAATCAAATGCAGCAGCCACAATGCACTACACAACCACGGCCAATCAAATGCAGCAGCCACAATGCACTACGCAACCACAGCCAATCAAATGAGCCACAACAATGCACTACACAACCAAAGCCAATCAAATGCAGCCGTCACAATGCAGTACGCAACCACAGCCAATCAAATGCAGCCGTCACAATGCACTACGCAACCACGGCCAATCAAATGCAGCCGCCACAATGCACTACGCAACCAAAGCCAATCAAATGCAGCCGTCACAATGCACTACGCAACCACAGCCAATCAAATGCAGCCATCACAATGCACTACGCAACCACGGCCAATCAAATGCAGCCGTCATAATGCACTACGCAACCACGGCCAATCAAATGCAGCAGCCACAATAGACAACGCAACCGCAAGCCAATCAAACACAGTCGTCACAATGCACAACTCAACCACGGCCAATCAAATGCAGCCGCCACAATAGACAACGCAACCACGAGCCAATCAAACACAGTCGTCACGATGCACAACTCAACCATGGCCAATCAAATGCAGCCGTCGCAACATACAACGCAACCACAGCCAATGAAAAGCAGCCGTCACAACGCACAACGCAACCACGGCCAATCACAACATAGAACACAACCACAGGCAATCACAACGCACAACAAAACGATACCCAATCAAATGCAGCCGTCACAATGCACAACGCATTCCCACGACCAATCAAAGTTCACAGCTCATTGCACAGCATCATCATCACCACCGCTGACTGACATGCGACCACAGCCAATCACAACGCTCTTCCACACAGGAATGTGATGTGTCTCATTCTATAGCCCACATCACATGACCCACATCACATGACCCACATCACATGACCCACATCACATGACCCACATCACATGATCCACATCACATGACCCATATCACATGACCCACATCACATGACCCACATCACATGATCCACATCACATGACCCACATCACATGACCCACATCACATGACCCACATCACATGACCCACATCACATGACCCACATCACATGATCCACATCACATGACCCACATGAAAAAACCTGACCCGCACATCACTACTATATATATATGTTACAGGGAAATTGGAAAGGGATCACTTGTTTTTACCACCACCCAGGCAATTCTGTATACCAACACTAGAGGGCAATGAATGCAAGCGTGTGAATGAATGAATGCAAAACTATGTCCACGACGACACACATGTGTGCGTGCATGTGTGCGCATGCACACATGCACGCACACATGTGTGTCGTCGTGGACACTGGATAGTAACCATAGACTGTAACCCATGAAAAGATCTATTCTCCCCCTATCGGTTCACAACTCGGACGGCGCTGATTCGACTAGCAGACCTTTGGCCGGTCGGCGCGGGCACTCGCGCCTGGAGGCGCGAGTGCGGGCCTCCTCGGCCTCAAGCTCTGCTGAGTCGGCGCGCCTCCGTCATGGACAATAACTATTATCACGTGTGCGTGTGAACGCGTGTTCAGTGTTCCCCTAGCGTAGCTTCCTGGTTGCTATGTGGGGGGGAACAACAAAAGCCAGGTCGGCCTCGCATCAAAGCCCCGCCTCGCGCCTCCTCCTCCTCCTCGCGCCGCCTCGTATCAAAGCCCCGCCTCGCGCCTTCTACTCCTCCTCCTCGCGCCGCCTCGTATCAAAGCCCCGCCTCGCGCCTTCTACTCCTCCTCCTCGCGCCGCCTCGTATCAAAGCCCCGCCTCGCGCCTTCTACTCCTCCTCCTCGCGCCGCCTCGTATCAAAGCCCCGCCTCGCGCCTTCTACTCCTCCTCCTCGCGCCGCCTCGTATCAAAGCCCCGCCTCGCGCCTTCTACTCCTCCTCCTCGCGCCGCCTCGTATCAAAGCCCCGCCTCGCGCCTCCTCCTCCCCGCATTTGCATGACGTTAGGTTAAAAGCTGTAGGAGTAATGGGAAAAAAATGGATTTTGCACAAATCGGCCTCCTGGTGGCGCTATAACAAGCCCATGTGAAAGATTTGGGGCAGAGGTTCTGAATTGGCATCCAGGGAGTGTGTGTGCACAGTTTTGCAGCGACCGGGCCAACGGTGCCAGAGATTAGCTGCACGGACAGGACGGACGGACGGACGGACAGGGGGCAAAACATACTCTCTCGCCAGCCTTTCGGCCTGGCGGAGACAAAAAGTCAATTTGGGGGTGAACTACACCACTGAAGACGTTGAAGGGTTAACCATGAACCTCAGCAGCTGCTTTGAAGAGACTTTTATAAGGATGTAATTATCTGCTCTCAGCGTGGGAAACACTTCAGCTTCTGAGACACAGTGGAAGATGATCACAATGTTATACTGATGGGTTATTTATCTGCTATTTACAACTACTATACAGACAGACGGACGGACGGACGGACGGACGGACGGACGGACGGACGGACGGACGGACGGACGGACGGACGGACAGACAGACAGACAGACAGACAGACAGACAGACAGACAGGCAGGCAGGCAGGCAGGCAGGCAGGCAGGCAGGCAGGCAGGCAGGCAGGCAGGCAGGCAGGCAGGCAGGCAGGCAGGCAGGCAGACAAACAGACAGACAGACAGACAGACAGACATGGAAACTATGTACATCTATACATATAGCAGACGTTCTTTGTAAGGGGCTATATTACCGAAACAACAATCATTTGTCCAGAGAGGAATTAGACATGAAGCATTTACAAACGCGTGTCTTTAAAATGCACGTCTCTCAAAATGTGTTTATTTAAAATGTTTATTTGGATGCAGTCTGATGGCATAAATCAGTGGTTTTCAACCTTTTCCGCGTCAAGGACCCCCACATTGACACATATTAGCCCACGGACCCCCATTTTAAATGACATGCCAGGGACTCAACTATTTAGATTTATTGGGGGTCTAAATATACACTGTATCATCATCATCAGTGTTCATGTAATTCTGAGAGTGTACAAATGGAACCAAATGGACCCGTTACGGTCCATTTGGTTCCATTTGTACACTCTCAGAGTTACAGACACATAAGGGTCCATTTGGTTCCTAACTATTAATTTGGCTGGGGACCCCCTGGAACCCTCTCAAGGACCACTGGTGGTCCCTGGACCACTGGTTGAAAACCACTGGCATAAATATAAACATGAAGCCGGGTATTGAACAGAGACCTGTAACTGATAAGGGAAAATGACCCGGAACAGACTCAAAAACACCACGTTGGAAAAAACGGCATGGCTTCCTCTTGGCGCGCGTCCACACCCCCCCCCCCCCCCCCCCATGACCCTACAGCCGGGTACGCTGGGCACCTGTGACTCACCCCCCCCCCCTCCCCTCTTCAAACAGCAACTTTACAGCACTTTCCCGCACGTAATAAAAAAACATGAGTTGGCTTCAACACTCTTATCGTATACTACTGTTTAGGGTAGAAACCTGTGTAAAGGAACGCACTATACTTGATCATAACACATGCGTCACACAAAAGCATCAAAAGTAGCAGATCTACAAGCGCGAAACGCGGCGCGAAGCGACGCGTTTCTGCCCTAAACAGTAATATACGATAAGAGTGTTGAAGCCAACTTGATGTTTTTTATTACGTGCGGGAAAGTGCTGTAAAGTTGCTGTTTCAAAGAGGGAGGGGGGGGGGGGTAAACATGAACTCTATAGAACTCAATAAACAACAAGGTAAATATTATAGTCTCATAAACATAGAGTGAAGAGAGAACAGTGTGGCTCAAATAATCTATAGGACAGCAGGTTAACAATGAACTTATAGCACATTATGTCACTCTTAAGTTCGAGCGTGGAACGGTAAAGGTCCTTACACACTGGGGCGATTTTTTTCATGCGAATAATACGTTTTTTAAAAAAACCTTATAAAGTCAATGCAAGCTTCCACACCAGTTTCGCGGAGCGAAAAAAGCGTCTTTTAATTATTCGGAACGAGTCCGAATTTTGCGTATATTCGCATATTCGCCGGTGTGTAACCGCCTTAAGACATGGACTTGCGGTCTTGAAAGAAAAAGACACATTAATGAAGTAGGTTTTTGCTATTTTAATGTTATTTTGACAGGCAGCCTCTGTGGATAGCTTTAAAGCACAGCTCAACACCCATTTCTTCACTCTTGCTTGTAGTTGATTTTTAAATCTCTGTGTTGTTATTCATGTCCTCACTGTTTTGCCTGATTCACTGCCTTTTTGCTATTATTTGAATGTTGTTTTATGCTTCTGCTTTTCTTTTTTGCTTTATTGTTAAATTAGTTGTACTTTTTCTGTAATTGTATTCTAGCTCTGTAAAGCACTTTGAGCTGCAATTCATGTCATGAAAGGTGCTATACAAATATAGCTTATTGTTATTATTATATGTCTAAACGTGTTATCTCTACATAACATTCCGTACAATTGTGGTTGAGAAAAATAAATCTAATCAACCAAAAATAACTTGAGTGACCAATATATGTGTCCATATATATATATATATATAGCAGCCATATCTTGTGTGATAAGTGCATATAGCAGCAGCTCCATTATCTTGTTCCATCTCTAGCGTCAATTGAAAGAAAAGATGAAACGATGAAACAAGAACCAGAAGCCATTAAAGGGTTAATCATTAACCTCCAGCACCAGTGGTGCGTAGAAAAAGTACTCAAATGTTTTACTTAGGTAAAAGTATCAATGCTGCAATGAAGAAATACAAGTAAAAAGTCCTGTAATCAAAATGTACTTGAGTAAAAGCACAAAAGTACTGGCATCAAATATATACTTTAAGTAAAATTACTCATTACGTAGTCCAAGTTCACAACTTATCATTATGTGTAAAATGTATCTTTTTTTATTTGCTCTCTCTAAACAACATTCTGTGCATTTGTGGTCGAGAAAGATTTATCTAATTAACCAAAAATAACTTGAGAGACCAAGATATGTGTCCATATACATATATATATAGCAGCCATATCTTGTTCCATCTCTAGCATCAATAGAAAGAAAAAGATGAGATTATAGATGTGAGAACCAGATGGGTTTTTACTTCCAGTCTGAAGAACAAAGCTGTGACTGTGTAGAAGGAAGCAGAGAGGTCTGGGGGTCTCTGGAGGGGGGGGGGGTCCCAGCAGACATTTAATTGTTTGGGGGACACACACAGGATGTCACTCATTGAAGAGAGAGAGAGAGAGAGGGGGGGGGGGCTAAGGGGCACTTGAAAGAAAGGGGCGTGGTCTTATGTAACTCCAGGCACACATGTGTCTGTGTCCGAGATCACTCACTCACTCCACAGTGGTGTAAAAGTAACTAAGTACATGTACCCAAGTACATGTACTTAAGTACAATGTTGAGGTCCCCAGCAAAATGAGTTTAAGACACATGTCTACTCCAGTGGTTCTCAAACTTCTTCATGTCTAGGACCCCCAAATTGATATGTAGTTGGCCGCGGACCCCCCGTGTGAAAATGTTTTGTGCCAGGGACCCCCCCCCCCCAGAAGAGAAGATTTAGCTTTGTGCCCCGCTGCCAGCTTTTGAAAAGCCCCCCCCCCCAAAAAAAAAACAGGACCCCTGGGGGGCCTCGGACCCCAACCTCTGAGAACCACTGGTTTAGTGAGTGTGTGACACAACTGTTTCAGTCATGTGATGGACGATGGTGAATGTTTAAACATCTTAAAATCCCCCAAAACAACCTGCAGTGAAACATGATCTGTTAATGAATCACTTCTCTGAGCTCTGAGAGCTAATGGTAAACATTCTGGAGGATTTAATGGTAAACATACACGTCGTCTGCATTCCTCCAGCGTAAAGAGACAGTCCTGTGTGGTCTGTGAGGTCTGTGCAGCATGGTGAGCTATACACACACTGGTTTATACAAACACTTCAGCCTCAAACGCATTGTCATTATATTTATATGACTCATAAATATAATGACATAAAACGCTCTTAAAGCATATGAGCAAAACCAGGGAAGGGATGATATGATGAGAACGTACCGGAGGACAAAACAAATCACTTTGAACACACACGCACGCAAACGCGCACGCTCACACGTGCACACGCACACAGCACAAAAGCAGAACCTGATCTACAAGCTAAAAACACTTTTAAGCTGACAAGACAGACACCATACAAGGCATCAGCAGCAGTTATGGGTTCAGTGTCTTGCTCAAGGACACTTTGACACTAACCCATGGGGATCTAACCGGGAACCTTATGATTTTGAGTTTTAAGCTTGTCGATCGGCTATTTTTGCTACTTTTGTGTTACATTGAATGGCGAAGTACAGCATTAATTTACCCAAAAAGTTAAAATACGCAGATAAGAGGTTTATGTACAGTATATACAATGTGTTCCTCTGGAGTGAGTGTGGAATATAGTGGACCTCTGCATCATCAAAGCTACATCACCTCTGCTCTCATCTAAACGATGTATGTGACCACTGACAGACAGACAGACAGACAGACAGACAGACAGACAGACAGACAGACAGACAGACAGACAGACAGACAGACAGACAGACAGACAGACTCCAGACATGCAGCATGTTCTCCATCACATGACAAGAGGAATGTGTGTGGGTGTGCAAGCATGCATCCTGCATACATATACTGTATATGTGCGTGCGTGCGTGCGTGCGTGCGTGCGTGCGTGCGTGCGTGCGTGCGTGCGTGCGTGCGTGCGTGCGTGCGTGCGTGCGTGCGTGCGTGCGTGCGTGTGTGTGTGTGTTGGTGTGTGTGTGTGTGTGTGTGTTGGTGTGTGTGTGGGGGTGTGTGTGTGGGTGTGGGTGTGGGGGGGGTGTGGCCCAAAACAGACTTTAAATCAATGATTCTTAAACATTTTCATGTCAAGGACCCCAGATTGAAATGTATTTTATTTGTCTGGGGACCCCATCTGAATAATGTTGTGTCAGGGACCCCCCCCCCCCCCCTCAGGGACCCCATGAGAGAATGTTGTTGTTCAAATAATTCACAATTATTGCAAACTTGTCACAATTTTTCACAACATGTTTTAAAAATAGCCTCTTTTACACACACACACACACACACACACACACACACGCGCGCGCGCACGCACGCACGCACGCACGCGCACACACACACATACACACACACACACACACACACACACACACACACACACACACACCATTAACACTCCTTTTTAGTGCTGACAGAAACAACTGATCTACAAGACTTTAAAATAACCGATCTACAAGCGAAAAATACTTTAAAATAACTGATGTACAAGCGAAAAAGACTTTAAAATAACTGATGTACAAGCGAAAAAGACTTTAAAATAACTGATCTGCAAGCGAAAAAGACTTTAGAATAACTGATCTGCAAGCGAACAAGACTTTAAAATAACTGATGTACAAGCGAAAAAGACTTTAAAATAACTGATCTGCAAGCGAAAAAGACTTTAAAATAACTGATGTACAAGCGAACAACACTTATGGGGAACATTATCAGAACATAAAGCAGTGGTTCTCAAAGTGAGGTCCGGGGACCCTCAGGGGTCCTTGTAGGGGGTTCCAGGGGGTCCCCAGCAAAATGTGTATTAATACATCATCACAATCATTTTAACCACTTTATCCATTCATACGTTGGCTGTTCAAAAATAGCAGATCTACAAGCTTCTACATCTGCTATTTCTGAACATTTTTGAAAAGTATAAAAAAATGTTTTTTATATACACAAATCTTCTCTTCTGGGGGTCCCTGAGACCAAATATCTTCTGATGGGGATCAGCGGCCGGCCATTGACATGACAAAAGTTTAAGAACCACTGTTGGTGTGTTTACTGTTGAGTGAGAAAACAATGTTCACATTCAAGCTAATCATCAAATATCTATCAGATAAATAGATATTTAGCCATATGGTTCACATGACGCTCGTCTGTCACAAGCGTCATCGCGCTACTTTGTTCCTGGTTTTTGACATTTATTTATTTACAACCCGTACATCTACATAAACCTTCAAATTTCAAATATAAAATGCTGACCCCACGGCAATGGATGCAATAAGTTCAAACGCTTGGGTCTAAGTACCCGTATCTTCCGTAGTGTTAAATAAAAAGCATTTTAATCCAAAGGGTGGCCATTTTCTCAGAGTTTTCTCCACATGCTTTTAACTACGCGACCCTATCGGTTGGGAGGTGTACTGCACACTGATACATTATAACTCTGTGAAAAAATGGCTGCCGATTTGATTAAAATGTTTTTTATTGAACAATACGGAAAATACAGGTACTTAGACCCCCCCGTTTGAGCTTGTTACATCTATGACCGTGTGGTCAACACTTTATATTAGAAATATGAACATTTTTCTAGATGTACCGGTTGTAAATAGAGATATTTTAAAAACTAGGAACAAGTTGCGCCATGACTGTCATGATATGACAGTCATGTTTCAGGGCTAGATAGATATTATATTATAATAGATTAATAAACTCACATAAACTGTATCAAACTCGTCATCATAGTAGAACAGGTTTCGGTCCAGAGGGAGGTTGAGGGTCTCATCTGTCCCGGGGTCCAGGAGATCATCTCCGGCTGAGGGTCCGAACCCGAACATCTGGCTCCGCTGCACGGCCCGCACGCGCGCGCACGCGCACAGCAGCAACACCGTGCACGTGAACAACGAGCCTCTCATTTTAATGAACACTTTAATCAACTAGTTTATTAAGACTTAATGAAGTGATAATAAAGTGTCAGGAGGAACAGGAGGAACAGGAGGAACAGGAGGAACAGGAGGAACGTGCACCAGACGCACGAAGAACAGAATGAATGAAGGAGGAGAAGAGAGGAGAGGAGAGGAGATGTGAGGAGGGGAGGAACCTCTGGACACGGTTGGAGGAGGTGCCAATGGAGGAGTAAAGTAGCCTACTCTGATTTCTTTCTTTCTTTCTTTCTTTCTTTCTCCCTATACTTTATTAGTCTTAGATCAAGACTATCGTAAATGTATTTTATCGAGTCTGACCCCCCCCCCCCCCCCCCAGTTTGTCCTGAAATGTCACCAGTAAAGCCCGTATTTCTTAATATAAGGTGTTTACCCGCTTGTCCCAAATGTCAACTAGGTGTTCGGAGTGTTTGTGTAATGTATTAGTCCTCCATATTTTACATAAATAAGTGTTTTTATCCCGTCTGTGGCCGATTCTGTCGGAAGTTCCCAATGGGTGGTAGTGACGAGGCGCATCCGGTGAAAGCCGGAATTACACGTAATGTAAATAGGAAGTAAACGAGGGGGGGAACGTCGTTCGGCCACAAACTGGATTAAAACACTTTTTTATTGGAAAAATATGGACTAATACATTGTAAGAAATTATCCGGACACCTAGTTAACATTTGGGCCAAGTGGGTAAGCACCTTATATTTTACATGTGTACATGTTTGGAGAAATACGAGCTTTACTGATGACATTTCAAAGCAAACTGGGGGGATGGAGCTAAGACTCTCGTTCCCAGCAAAATGAGTGCATTTTGCATTCAATTCAGTTTAACCACTTGAGCCCGATAGCCTATAGGCTATTTGAAAATAGCAGATCTACAAGCTCAAAAGCGTCTGTGAGCTTGTAGATTGGCTATTTAAAAAAACTAAACTTGCAAAAGTGTTTAACATTTGGAATATTTTTGAAACATTTTGACACAAATCTTGTATGGGGGGTCCCTGGCACAAGATATTTTCAGATGGGGGTCCGCGGCCAGATACACATGAAAAGGTTTGAGAACCACTGCCCTGAGTGACATCCTGTCTTTTGTCTGCCTCTGTGGCTCAAGCATCTGGCGCCCCCTCGTGGATAAAGTGAGTGAACACGCCCTGCAAGAGAGGAATGGATATTTCACTTTCCCAACATGTTTAAACTTTAGGGTCATTTTAATCTACTCACCATCACCAAGGACGGGTGTTTTCGATGAATCTAACATGGTTAAAATGGAGTTTGAAGTTACATTGGGTTTGTATAGGAAAGGGGCGTGTCTGATACAATTAATATCAAATGTCTAAATACTCAATCAAGCAACTTAAGGTAGGATAAGTGATATTTTTTGGTATCTTTTTTGTTTTGTTAAAAAGGTTAAAGTACTATATTCTGATTGCAATCATTGCTAAAGAGCGTTTGTTCGGTCACAGGGGTCTCTCCAGCTCTTTAGTAAACAGTATAGTACATGTTCAGGTAGGTGACAAAATTTAAGCCAATCAGGAGAGAGCACTGAAAATGCATTTTCTGTTTAATAAAGAGCTGGAGAGACACAAGAGACTCCTTTTACTGAACAACCACTCTATAGCAATGATTACTATCACAAAAAAGAGCTATTTAACACTGTTACTGAACATACACTCTATAGTAAATGATTATATCACAATATAGAGCTATTTAACACTGTTACTGAACAAACACTCTATAGTAATGATTACTATCACAATATAGAGCTATTTAACACTGTTACTGAACAAACACTATAGCAATGATTACTATCACAATATAGAGCTATTTAACACTGTTACTGAACAAACACTATAGCAATGATTACTATCACAATATAGATCTATTTAACACTGTTACTGAACAAACACTATAGCAATGACTATCACAATATAGAGCTATTTAACACTGTTACTGAACAAACACTCTATAGCAATGAGTACTATCACAATATAGAGCTATTTAACACTGTTACTGAACAAACACTCTATAGCAATGAGTACTATCACAATATAGATCTATTTAACACTGTTACTGAACAAACACTCTATAGCAATGAGTACTATCACAATATAGAGCCATTTAACACTGTTACTGAACAAACACTCTATAGCAACGATTACTATCACAATATAGAGCTATTTAACACTGTTACTGAACAAACACTCTATAGTAAATGATTACTATCACAATATAGAGCTATTTAACACTGTTACTGAACAAACACTTAGTAATGATTACTATCACAATATAGAGCTATTTAATACTGTTACTGAACAAACACTCTATAGTAATGATTACTATCACAATATAGAGCTATATTTAACACTTATTTTAATTTTATTTTAATTAAAAAGCAAATCACTTCCTACCTTTAAAGAAAGGTAGGGTAAGTGATTTCTGGGGTGAAACACAAAAGCCTGAGTAGACGTTAGAATGACCCCAAACATGTTGTAAAGTGAAATATCCCTTTAGTAGCTGGCCAGTGTATCCCTCAATCAATGACAAATGAAATAGAATATCTGAATGAACATACGTTAATAACATGACTCACTGTAATGTATAGCAGTGTTCCAATAACCAGTGGTGGAAAGTAACTAAGTACATGTACTTGCAATTTTGAGGTGAGGAGAGGAGAGGAGGGGAGGGGAGGGGAGGGGAGGGGAGGGGAGAGGAGAGGAGGGGGAGGGGAGGGGAGGGGAGGGGAGGGGAGGGGAGGGGAGAGGAGAGGAGGGGAGGGGAGGGGAGGGGAGAGGAGAGGAGAGGAGAGGAGGGGAGGGGAGGGGAGGGGAGAGGAGAGGAGGGGAGGGGAGGGGAGAGGAGAGCTCTTCCACACACGTGGAGGAGAGTCTCTCTCTTTCCAGATCCATCTTCTACCCCCCCCCCCCCCCCCCCCCCACACACACACACACACACACACACACACACACACACACACACACACACACACCACACCACAGCCCCTCCCACTCCTGCTGCAGCTCTCAGCCAATGGCAAGCCAGGAAGTAGCAGCCACGTGACCGAAAGCCACCAATGGCTCCGCTTGAGGCACCGGCAGAAAAGAGGAGTGTCCGTCTGTCTCTCTCTCTCTGTCTGTCTGTCTCTCTCTCTCTGTCTGTCTCTCTCTCTCTCTCTAATATCTGTATATTCTCTCCATCTCTCTCTTGCTGTATCTCTGTCTTCCACTCTTTCATCGTTCTTCTCGTCTTTCTGATCCCTCCATCTCTCATCCATCCTTCCATCTCGTGGGGGAGCGAGGGCGTGATGGAGAGCCAGGGAAGCCGGGTGGAGCACGCTGCATCAGCATCATCAGGTTATCATTTATATTCTTCATCATTATCCATATCCATTACTTCTTCAATTAATACAATAATAGAGAATTGATTTTTTTTTCATTTTCATATTTTCATTTCTATTTTATATTCTTTATTTATTTTTTGGTAATTTTTTTCTCTGCGTAAAATATTTTCGCTGACAATAACAGATCTACAAGCTCTCAACACGTCACATTGTGACACAGTGAGAGTAGGTTTTTTCCCGAATACAGATGCTGGGGTTTAAGTGGTAAAATATATTTTTGTATTTTATTTTATGAATCGATGAAGCCTTGTTTTTATAAAACTGTGTCGTGCCAAGAAAAAAAAAAGCCCAAATAACAGATCTACAAGCTTTGCTTTTTTATTTATTTTTATTTTCACCTAAAACGACATGCCCAAAAATGTGGTATCACATTTTTCTTTTCCTTTATATATTTTATTAGGACCGATTGAGAATAGATTATTATTATAAAAATAATCAATTAATATTTCATAATTAATTAAGCAGTGGTGTGAGCTTGTAGATCTGCTATTTTCACTTCAACATTTTACTTTTGGTACTTTAAGTGCATTTTGATACCAATACTTTTACTCAAGTACATTTTTAATTTGGGACTTTTACTTGTAACAGTACTTCTACATTTTACTTAAGTCAAACATTTGAGTACTTCTTCCACCACTGGAATTAGGCAGTTTAATTAACCCTTTGCATTCCCCTCGCAGGAGAGATGTCCGGAGTCTCGGCGACGCTAGCGGCGACGCTAGCGGCGACGCTAGGCGGCGCTTTGGCGTCCTCCTCCTCCTCCTCCTCCGCCGCCAACGGCTCCGCCCCCCACCGCCTGCTGGCCCCGCCCACCATGACCCCGGCCGTCCCGCCCTTCGTGAAGCTGGGCCTGACGGTGGTCTACACCGTCTTCTACTCCACGCTGTTCGCCTTCGTCTACGTGCAGCTGTGGCTGGTGCTGCGCTACCGACACAAACGCTTCAGGTTGGTGATGCTATCTCGTCATTCGTCATTGGCAGTCAAAGAGTTAATAAAGTATTCAATCAATCAATCAATCAATCAAACAAAAAACCTTTAACAAAACACACTGATGTGTGGATGTCTGTGAGCAGCTACCAGACAGCCTTCCTGTTCCTGTGTCTGCTCTGGACGGCTCTGCAGGCATTGCTGTTCTCCTTCTATTCCTTCTATTCTCTTCTATATTTCTCCTTCTATTCCTTCTATTCTCTTCTATATTTCTCCTTCTATTCCTTCTATTCTCTTCTATATTTCTCCTTCTATTCCTTCTATTCTCCTTTCTATTTCTCATTCCACTACTGTTTGAAAATAGCCGATCTACAAGCTCACAACGCGTCGCACCGCGACGCGTTGTGAGCTTGTAGATCTGCTATTTTTTCAAACATTTGAGCACTTTAATTTCATTTTGACACCAATACTTTTGTACTTTTACTCAAGTACATTTTTAATTCCGGACTTTTAGTTGCGAACGCAGCGGAAGGAGGCGCGCCGAAGTGCAAGCGCAAGTGGAGCTTACTATGAAACCGTGCTCGGCTTGTGTGTGTGTCTGTCCGTGTGTGTGCAGTCACGCTCTCATTGGCTGCATGCACCCATGTGACTCACATGCGTGCACTGCCTGTAAGCAGCCACCCGAGTGCGCCAGAGTGCAGGAATTTAGACAATGCTCTGATTACAATGCACAACAGCCTGCAACACACACACACACACATACACACACACACACACACACACACACAGTCAATGTTCTCTCCCCATCACGGTGAAATAACACGGATTACAAGTCTGTAAATACACAATGTTTTCGAGCTGCGTTCGCTTCCCGCGTTCGCGCGTCTTACTTGTTGTAAGTACTTCTACGTCGAAGTATTGATACTTTTACTTAAGTAAAACATCTGGGTACTTTTTTTCCCACCACCTTGGTGCAGCTACCAGACGGCCTTCCTGTTCCTGTGTCTGCTCTGGGCCGCTCTGCGGGCGCTGCTGTTCTCCTTCTACTTCAGAGACTGTGTGACGGCCAACACCCTGCCTCCCTTCACCTTCTGGCTGCTCTACTGCTGCCCCGTCTGCCTGCAGTTCTGCTGCCTGAGCCTCATGAACCTCTACTGCGCACAGGTCAGTACCGTCTGAGCCTCATGAACCTCTATTGTGCACAGGTCAGTACCGTCTGAGCCTCATGAACCTCTACTGTGCACGGGTCAGTACCGTCTGAGCCTCATGAACCTCTACTGTGCACAGGTCAGTCCCGTCTGAGCCTCATGAACCTCTACTGTGCACAGGTCAGTACCGTCTGAGCCTCATGAACCTCTACTGTGCACGGGTCAGTACCGTCTGAGCCTCATGAACCTCTACCGTGCACAGGTCAGTCCCGTCTGAGCCTCATGAACCTCTACTGCGCACAGGTCAGTACCGTCTGAGCCTCATGAACCTCTACCGTGCACAGGTCAGTCATGTCTGAGCCTCATCATGAACCTCTACTGCGCCCAGGTCAGTACCGTCTGAACCTCATGAACCTCTACTGTGCACGGGTCAGTCCTGCCTGAGCCTCATGAACCTCTACCGTGCACGGGTCAGTCCTGCCTGAGCCTCATGAACCTCTACCGCGCACAGGTCAGTCATGTCTGAGCCTCATGAACCTCTACTGTGCCCAGGTCAGTACCGTCTGAGCCTCATGAACCTCTACTGTGCCCGGGTCAGTCCTGTCTGAGCCTCATGAACCTCTACTGTGCCCAGGTCAGTACCGTCTGAGCCTCATGAACCTCTACTGTGCCCAGGTCAGTACCGTCTGAGCCTCATGAACCTCTACTGTGCACAGGTCAGTCCTGTCTGAGCCGCATGAACCTCTACTGCATTGTGACGCATTGTGAGCTTAGATCGGCTATTTCAAATGGCCCAAATATATATAGGGCTGAAGTGGTTAATGTCTGTTTTGTAATCAAAATCTACAAAGTAACTAGTAACTAAAATGTTCAAATAAATGTAGTGGAGTAAAAGTATAATATTTGGATCCGAGATGTAGTGAAGTTAAAGCTTTGGAAATTGGTAAAAAGTTAAGTACAAATACCTCAAAAATTAAATGTACTTAGCTACTTTCGACCACTGTTTGGGACGGACATACCAAGAAGTCAAACGGGACGACGGACATCATTCTCACTTGTTATTATTATTATGATTATGATTATTAGAAATGTCCATCTGCTTATTTATTTAAGATGTATATCTGTGTTTACATTTGCAGCTTTACTTCAAGGCCAAGTCCAAGTATACTCCATCTCTACTGAAGTACAGGTACTGGAACTAACTCTGTTCTACTGGAACTATCTCTGTTCTACCAGTAACAGAACTGGAACTATCTCTGTTCTACCAGTAACAGAACTGGAACTATCCCCATTCTACCAGTAACAGAACTGGAACTATCTCTGTTCAACCAGTAACAGAACTGGAACTATCTCTGTTCTACCAGTAACAGAACTGGAACTATCTCTGTTCTACCAGTAACAGAACTGGAACTATCTCTGTTCTACCAGTAACAGAACTGGAACTATCTCTGTTCTAGCAGTAACAGAACTGGAACCATCTTTGTTCTACCAGTAACAGAACTGGAACTATCTCTGTTCTACCAGTAACAGAACTGGAACTATCTCTGTTCTAGCAGTAACAGAACTGGAACTATCTCTGTTCTACCAGTAACAGAACTGGAACTATCCCAGTATACTGTAACATGCACAGTACAGCTCACCTGTGATCTTGTAGATTGGCTATTTTTGTATCAAAATAGGCCTTAAATGGTTAATGTACAGTATGTTTTGTATTCATATAATCTAAATCCACAAAGTAACTTGTAACTAAAGTTTTCAGATAATTGTAGTGCAGTAAAAAGTACAATATTTGCCTCAGAGATGTAGTGGAGTAGAAGTTTGAAGGATCAAATAATTTACATACTGAAGTACCGCAAAATTGTGCAGTACTTGAGTAAAAGTACTTAGTTACTTTCCACCACTAGATGCATTTATAGAATAGCTTAAGTCTTCATTTGAACACATTTCATGATTATTTTATATAAGTGATTTTCTTTGGTTAAAATAATTGTTAAATAGCTCTATATTGTGATAGTACTCATTGCTATAGAGTGTTTGTTCAGTAAAAGGAGTCTCCTTGTCTCTCCAGCTCTTTATAAAACAGAAAGTGCATTTTCGTTTCAGTTTGTTTCATTTCCAATTTTATCCAATCAGGATAGAGAACTCAATCAGGATATAGATTAAACAAGTGAAATTGGAAGTGATGACAATAAGAAATGAGCAGACAAAATTGGAACTGGAACACTATAAAAATGAAGCTTAAAAATTGGTACTTTCTCCTGATTGGCTGAGATTTTGACACCTACCGGAAAATGTATTTTCTGTTTATTAAAGAGCTGGAGAGACATGGAGACTCCTGTTACTGAACAAAGACTCTATAGCAATGATTACTATCAGAATATAGTGCTTTAACCTTTTAACAAAATACTTTTTGTTTTAACCAAAAAATATCACTTACCCTACCTTTAAGCCAGTATCGAAAATATTATAATTTTTACTGGTGTTAAGATTTAAAGTAATTGTCCTTTGTGTTTTATTTTCTTATTTCTTTGTTTATTTATTTTGCATTTCTAATTTATGTTTCAAAGCTTTGTAAACTAGATTTTATGACCTTGTAATCCTAAATGTTCTGTTTCACCAGGTTGTGTTCAGTTGTCATCAAGTTCATCGGTCTTTTCGGCTCATTTGCATGTGTTTTATTTTGATTTGACTTTAAGGTGAGATCATTTTTATAAAACCTTTTTGTTTTGGTTTAATTTCAAACAAATGTATAATTTCTCTCTTCTCTTATTGTTGTCATAATCAATGTGATTTCATCTCCTCAATTTATTTTCTCACATACTAAACTTAAATACCGTCGCCTTGCTAAACTAATGGCCTAAGTCGTTTTTTTAAGTTTTTCAGAAAAGAAAAAACTGATCCAAAACTAAACTATATGATATTTCTTAATCATTTCACCCAAAATGTTTATAACAAATTATGACTATTTAAATAGAAATAACACTGTCTGTCAGTTATGTAACATAAGAGATTTAAATAGGTTTAAATAGGATTAAATCTGACTTAGGCCCCAAAAAAATGCAAAACAAATTACAAAATGGCCTAAATCAGTAAATAATTTGGCTTAAGTCACAAAACCATGTGACTTAGGCCAAAAAAAAGGCCTATTTTGGCCTAAGTCACACTAGGGAGTTAGGCCATTATACTAAAAGGGGAGTGAACAGCATGATCCTTTTCTATTAGGAGATGATGAGGCCATTTTACCAGAGGTGGTCAGTGTCATGAGGAGCTGACTTAGACAAAAATATCATTTTCCTCAAAAAATTACTTAGGCCATTAGTTTAGCAAGGTGACGATACTATGTTATTAAAAACATAATAATAATTGTACTTCAAGAGCGTCACACAACAGTAGTGAAAATAGCCGATCTACAAGCTGAAGAAGTAAAGAAAAAACTACACTACCCAAAACTAGACTACACTACCCACAAGCCTCCCTGTCTCTTCAAAAACAAAAGAAAAACTACACTACCCACAAGCCTCCCTGTCTCTCTCCCAGGCTCCCCCTGTACGTGGTGTTCGTGGCGGTCAGCCTGCTGTTCCTGCTGGTCAACCTGGTGTGTGCTCTGCTGGTGAAGATGAGCTCCATGGAGGCGCGCAGCATCGTGCTGGTCAGGGTGACCATCAACGACACCCTGTTCGTCCTGTGTGCCGTCAGCCTGTCCGTCTGCCTCTACAAGGTGTCCAAGATGTCCCTGTCCAGCATCTACCTGGAGTCCAAGGTAGAGTTCTCAAATGCTGCCCGAACGCCACCCGACGTTTTCGGGCCGGGCCGGGGCCAAAAATCTATGCTAATTGGTCGGGCTGGGCCGAGCCTCGGGTTCTGTGAAAAATATTAAAATAAATCTATTACCCCCCAAAAAAGACATTTCAACTGCCCCTAGCGGCCTAACAGTAAGGCCGACGGACATAGCAGTGGATGCGTTGGATGCAGCTCAAAGTGCACTTTAGTCAGGTACAGTGATGAGCTGTGGATTTTTGAACTAGGGGGGCTATATTTTCTGACGTCACGTGCACGCGCACGTGCACGCATGTGCACATAGCCAATCAGCTCAGTGCTAGTTGAAATACTGTATTCAACATGTGATTTTTAATGTAATTATATCTTATTATTTAGTTGCATTGTTAATTTGTTGTTTTTATTTTTGTTTCAATTAATTAATTATTTTATTTTCCTTTTAGTTTTATATAAAAGCCCTTTACATAGACTCACCCACACATACGTACTTAAAATAATCAGACAACTTGTCTTTGTCTTGTCTCAGAGAACTGGGTCCTCTTCTAAGCGATCCCCTTCACACTCTGCAGTGCAGAGACTGTTGTCTCTCATTGTGAGAGGAATGTAACACATTCAATTCAAGTCCATGGCTTTTCTCCAGTAGCCTAATGTTATGCAAAGCAGCCAGGTAGACGCTATTGAGAACGGCTCGCCGCTGACGGCGCGAACCTTGAGAGGCTATTGTTTAAACTTTAAGGTGTTAAGACCGCAGCTGACGGTGCGTGCTCGCGCGTGCATGTGGAGCTCCCAGCCCCCCAGCCAGCGCCAGAACTAAGGGGTCGCCGACCCCCCATAGCACCCCCTACAGCTCATCCCTGGTCAGGTATCTGGTTTGTTGCCGTACGACCTTCTTATCCCGTGTTATTAAAGAAAAACGGGCGACAATGGCCAAAACTCAATCGAAAATCGAAAATCCAATGTCAGATGTCTTATCTTAGGGGGCACGGTGGTGCGCAGTCGGTAGCGCTGTCGCCTCACAGCTAGAGGGTCCTGGGTTTCGAAAAAAAAATTAAGTAAAAAAAAGAAAAAGATGTCCTATCTGTACAAGCTCTGTGTATCTCTGTGAGTGTGTTGTCATTACATGTGTCGTCCTCTAGGGGACGTCGGTGTGTCAGGTGACTCTCATCAGTGTCATGGTGGTGTTGCCGTGTTGTCATTACATGTGTCGTCCTCTAGGGGACGTCGGTGTGTCAGGTGACTCTCATCAGTGTCATGGTGGTGTTGCCTTGTTGTCATTACATGTGTCGTCCTCTAGGGGACGTCGGTGTGTCAGGTGACTCTCATCAGTGTCATGGTGGTGTTGCCGTGTTGTCATTACATGTGTCGTCCTCTAGGGGACGTCGGTGTGTCAGGTGACTCTCATCGGCGTCATGGTGGTGTTGCTGTACGCGTCGCGGGCCTGTTACAACCTGCTGGTACTGGTTCTCAGCCACGCCCACAACATCAACTCCTTCGACTACGACTGGTACAACGTCTCTGACCAGGTAATTAACACTAATTAATTAACCACACATTAACCACCGTTACAACGTCTCTGACCAGGCAATTAACACTAATTAATTAACCACACATTAACCACCGTTACAACGTCTCTGACCAGGTAATTAACACTAATTAATTAACCACACATTAACCACCGTTACGACGTCTCTGACCAGGTAATTAACACTAATTAATTAACCACACATTAACCACCGTTACAACGTCTCTGACCAGGTAATTAATTAAGCAATATTACACGAGAGGGTGTGCTTTACCGTCATTATTGGCACGCCTGTGATGCGGTCAGGAACGAGGCGAAGCCGAGTTCCGCGAGCATCACAGAAGTGCCAATAATGTAAGGAGTGATTTATTAATGTGATTAGGCCCGTGCTATGATGCTGGTTTGAAGCACGGCTAGATAGCTATTTCAACCAATCAGATTGCTTGGTCGGAACTACCTGTTGTATAACACTAACTAATTAACCACACCTTAACCACCGTTACAACGTCTCTGACCAGCAGGTAATTGAACAGTTTGTGGCTGCTATGCTTGGACCCCGTTTCCTCTTGCGGTTATATGTATTCCTTTATTTATTGTTTTATTGATTTTATTGGGCTCACCGTTTGCTTTTTGGAGAAAAAAAAGTGTTGTTATTTTTGTCAGTTTGTCATTTTTTTCCTGTTGCTGTTGGTAGTCATGGCAGCCAGTTCCCACCTGATGCTGTGCGGGAGTCCAGACTGCTCCAGGTCGTACCGAATAACTGCCAGCTTGCATAATGTCTTCAGACTAGGACTCAGATCTAAGATGTACAGGTCATCAGTGGGTGTGGATCCTCTATGTCCTCCATAGAAGATGAACCGATCTCCCACTCTGCAGCAGCACAGCCTAAACATGCTACCCGTCTGGCAGCTTTCCCATCTGGGTGGTAGGATGTCCTGAGACCTAAATCCAGAGACCTTCCTCCAGGAAAAGGTCTCTGGATTTAATTTCCACAGATCGTTGAACCACGTCTCGACGACGCTACATTCACATCTGTAACAATTGAATATGTACAGTTCTTCATTGTAGGCAAAGGCTGCGACCGAACCCTGGAGGCCATTTGCAAGCTGTGCCGTAGGTGTTGTCAGCCAGCAGTTGGTCTCGGTGTCAAACACCCTGATGTTAATGTAGGATTCCCAAATGGACCAGCAACCCCCAGAAACAAACACCTTTGTCCCGATGATGGCACCCCATTCGGATGCTATCGATGCATTGAATGGGACATTATCACCTTTTATTAGACCATTGAATGGGCGAGTGTTATCAAGACATACTGACCTACCAACGGAGATGACTTAAATAGTTCAGTTTCGGTTTTGGTGTGTGTGTGTGTGTGTGTGTGTGTGTGTGTGTGTGTGTGTGTGTGTGTGTGTGTGTGTGTGTGTGTGTGTGTGTGTGTGTGTGTGTGTATTCCAGGCTGATCTGAGGTCATCACTAGGGGACGGAGGCTACATCGTGTTCGGGGTCATTCTGTTCGTCTGGGAGCTGCTGCCCACCTCCCTGGTGGTCTACTTCTTCAGAGTACGAAGACCACCGCAGGACCGGGTCTGTCTGTCTGTCTGTCTGTCTGTCCATATACTGTACAGAAACCTCTTATATCTTAAAAATATATATATATTCAAAGATTTGCACACATTTTCAAGGTTTTTGAATAGCCAAAGAAATCGAAAATTCAATCCGTTCTTGGATAGAGACACACGGCCGGAAGCGGAAGGCCTACAAATCCACGCCCACTTTTGACACTCGGGGTCCGTTAGAACGATGAACTGCAGCTCTCAATGCAATCTCTATGAGAGGCATTGTAAAATACCGTCATTTCACTGGTTAACTACTGAGGCTGTAGCGATTTTTGTTGTGTTCTAATAATCTGTCCCATTTGTTTAATTTGTCCTTTTGAATGTCCCATATCTTTCATCTCGATATACTACCCACAATATACTATAATATACTCCATCAGTATGTCAAAACCGCTAGCATCGGAGATCCACAGTTTAAGTATATACGTCACGGACGCATCCCTTGAGGTTTTCACTACCCAGAAAACTGGCGAAAGTGGCCGTTTTCAATAGGTTTTGGTCATTATCTCTGGAACAGAAGGTCCAATCTGCTCAGTTCAAAGCTTGTTGGATGCGTGACTTTGAGGACATTAAGCACGCAATGACACATTTTCGGGTTCTTTTTTTTTTTTAGGGGAGACGAGATCTTAGTTGGGCAGGCGACCGCCTCTCCTGCCTCTACAGTGGGTACGCCACTGGTCGGCGCTCGGCACTCGTAAAGACAGTGATGTCACTGAAATGCCCGTCTGCTGTCTACCCTCTGCTGTGTTAACATTATGGGTAACTCGTTAAAGTGGCAAATTAAATGTGAAACACATCAACTATTAAGAAAACAAGAAGATATGTTGACAAAGACACTCCATACATTTGGAAACATATTTTTATTTAAATCAATATCGTCTTCAGTTAATGCAGGATAATTTTAAAAGTAGGCTAACTTTCATATCCTCTCATAGGGAACGCATTGGCAGCTGCAGTTCATCGTTCTAACGGACCTCGAGTAGCGGCGCTGTCTCAAAAGTGGGCGTGAAATTTGTAGTCCCCGTGTGTCTCTATTGAACGGGTTAAACTAATGCTGACTTGTGATTGGTCCACAGACTGCAGCAGTTCTTCCCAACCATGGGATGCTGTCATCCAGAGGATACTTCTTTGATAATCCTCGACGTTACGACAGCGATGACGACCTGGCCTGGACCATCCCTCCTAACACTACAGCTAGGTATCAAACATGATTAAACAGGATTAAAGTGTATAATAGTAGAGTATGTTAATACAAGATAACGAACAGTACCTGCTCTTCTATATGTTACGGTATGATATAATTGGAAAACCGGTCAGAAAACCAGGAGCGCTCGTTTTCTTTAAGTTCACCACACTCGCTACAAAACGGAAGCAGTTGTCACAGTAAATGTTGTCACAGTTGTCACAGTAAATGTATTTGAGTAAAAGTACTCTTTCCGTGGGCACGGTGGCGCAGCCGGTAGCGCTGCCGCCTCACAGCTAGAAGGTCCTGGGTTCAATTCCCACGCCGGGGATGCTGTGGGCGCTGGGGGCGTGTCTTCTCCTCTGCGTCATCAGTGCCCATACCCTATAGGTGGGGTTGGTGAAAGGGCCTTTCTGTGTGGAGTTTGCATGTTCTCCTCGTGTCCCCTAGGGTAGGTACCCTCACAAAAACATGCAGTAATCCTGGTCTCTATACCGCCTCCCCCTGGTCAGCCGGGGCGCCTGATGGAGGGGAAAGGAACTGGTTGGAATAACATGTTCCTTCCACACGCTACGTCCTACCGGGGAACCTCCCCCCTGTCAGGTGATAAGAAGCTACGTCCTAACGGGGAAACTCCCCCCTGTCAGGTGATAAGAAGCTACGTCCTACCGGGGAAACTCCCCCCTGTCAGGTGATAAGAAGCTACGTCCTACCGGGGAAACTCCCCCCTGTCAGGTGATAAGAAGCTACGTCCTACCGGGGAAACTCCCCCCTGTCAGGTGATAAGAAGCTACGTCCTACCGGGGAAACTCCCCCCTGTCAGGTGATAAGAAGCTACGTCCTACCGGGGAAACTCCCCCTGTCAGGTGATAAGAAGCTACGTCCTACCAGGGAAACTCTCCCCTCTCAGGTGATAAGAAGGTCAGTTGGCTCTCATGCATTGAAGGAGGCATGAGCTCGGCCCTGGCCTCCCTAGGCTGGTGGGGGGAGTGTAGTGCCCAGGATCACTTAGAAAAATTGGCACCGGGTGAAAAAAGGGTTACAAAATTGTGTGATAAAACGTTTAATTAAAAGTACTCTCTCTCTTCTCCGTACAGTATTTCTTCAGACTGGGGCAGTCGACACAGCAGTTTCACGGTTCACGGTGACGAGCAGCGCCTGTCGACCTCCGCCGCCAACGCCGGAGAGCTCCACCCCTACCCATAATGCACTCTGTCCTCCACACGGTACACCACCACCACTCTGCACTTTGACACCGTCGTTTTTTTTTTGTCTGGTCCTGTTTATGAATGAACGAACGAACGAACGAACGAACGAACGAACGAACGGACGGACGGACGGACGGACGGACGGATAAACAGCACCTACAAAACCGAGCCTGTCTATTATGTTCTATAACCGTCATAACTGACAGAATGTTTGTTTCTTATATGAGTGACATGGCTGGATAATAAGTATTCCTTGGTCTTGACATACCCAGTACTGTAGGTACCAGGGGTGCCGATTTATGTCCACGCTACTGGGTGCGCAGTGCGTGCATGCGTGGCCAGTGCGCGCGCGTTTTTTCCCGGGTTTGTTACCTTTTTGGGGCTTTTTTGTTACTTTAATGTGGTTAATTCGGTACAAAAAATGTACTCCATGAAGTGTAGATGTCGGAGGTCTTTTCTTTCTTTGTGATGAGTTTGTGATGGGTGCTCGTTATTTCTCCTGCTTTAGCCCAGAGGCACACGCAGTATCGGCGCCCTTGGTAGGTACTCTTGAAATACCCAGTACTGTAGCTACTCCAGAGATACTTTGTGTAAATATCTTGAGGTATTGTTTTTGATTGTAGAATAAAGCGTGTATCATAACGTACGTACAGTAATAAAGCTGTGGATAAAAAAACTAACATTATGATGATGATGTAATGATGATAATCACACTGAGGTACTTTTATTGTACATGTGAACAGAGAACCTAAGTGTGACATCGCTGCCACTAGAGGGCACTGTGTTATTTGTTTTCTATTGTAAATCCCATAGGGGTCACAGCTAGAAGGGGTCTATCTTATATCGCGTCGTATAAGAACTGTGTTCCAAAGATAAACAAAGGATCCCGGTGACTTTACTCGTATGGATATGAAGCATCAGCTGACGGTGTGGAAAAAAGTACTAATTTATCAAAAAAGTAAGAAAATAAATCCATTTTCTCCAAACACAGACGTAACACCTTATGTGACCCAGAGGTGGCGGTAATGACGCCTGGTCTTCGGTACTCTATGTAAATATGAATGAATACGACATGTCTCCACCGTACGTAACAGTTAAAGGGCAAGACCACTGTGGTAGAGGTTTGGGTTGTGTAGTCACCGTGTCATGATGGAACACCAAAGGTGGACAAGAAATGTAAAATAATTGCTCCATTGATTAGAAATTGATAATTCAAAATATGCTCTTCATTGACTTACATTTCACGCTGAAACAGCTCTCAAAGTCACTCTTTTAGCACATAAATTAACACAAACAAGTTGATTCAGACAATATAGAACATCACCAAACCCACTACTGTTTTTTATTATTATTTTAAATGTCAACTTCCTGATTTTACTATTTTTATTTGGAAGAAAATTGGACTGGATCCACGGATCCGGATCTTACAAATGGTAAAATCAACAGGAAGTTGACATTTTTATTAAATAAACAAACAGTAGTGGGTTTGGTGATGTTCTATATTGTCTGAATCAGCTTTGTTTGTGTTTGTTTATGTGCTAAAAGAGTGACTCTGAGAGTTTCAGCATACAATGTAAGTCAATGAGGAGCATATTTTGAATGATCAATTTCTTATCAATGGAGCAATTATTTTACATTTCTCGTCTACCTTTGGAGCAGGGCCGGCGCGCCCATTAGGCAGAGTTTGGAGTTACACCATGGCAAGCTAACTACACCACCCACACCTCTACCACAGTGGTCTATAAGGTAACTACACCACCCAAACCTCTACCACAATGGTCTTGCCCTTTAACAGTACAAATAATACATATCTGATGCTCTAGTAGCATTATGGTGTACAATGTAAAACATTTAAAAAGATACATTTGTTCAATACAATTTAATTTGTTCAGTAACATTACAATTTACATGGGCCCTATCTTTCTTATAGGCATTTTTAGTACTTGAAAAAAAAAAAACGTTTTAAAATAGTGAAAATAGCCCATTTACAAGCTCACACGGCTATTTTCACTATTAAAAATGCCTAAGAAGATTATGGATAAGGCAAAAGGCCAAGATAGTCAAAAAGCCACAGAGGTGTTTCAACTCCTCAAAACAAGTTGGGAAACTTTACTTCGGGTCGATTATCTCTCCCCTTCAATAATACCAATTGGTTTTGTATTCAATATCATTTGTATCGTTGATTAGTCACTTTTTCAACGAGGTATAACTTGTAAGAATCGTGGAATGAGCAACACAGCTAAACGTGTGGGTAGTGCCCCCCAAACATTTGACAAAATCCCTTTGCACTTTTTCAGTTCAAATATGAATCTCTTCTAGGGGAGAGGGGGTGTGGCCTAAAAGGTTAGACCACTGAGATGGATGATGTCACAGGCTGGTCTCATGATGTCATCGTTCACGGCAGCATTCTGTCATTTTCATTTGAATCCACATTGTATGTATTTAAGCAATCATATGTTAATGATACATATAATACAGGTAAACACCCATCCTGGAACCATTAAAAAGCTGGAGAACAAATCGTGAATTCTATATTTGTAACGGCGTGTGAATGTTTTCTATTTCTGTCATTTGAGAGTCACCGAGATGCTATATTTTGTTGAGCTTGTTGTCTGTGTTGTGGTGAGGTGTTTGTTCATAAAGAACATCAATAAAATCTATTAAAATGTCAATAGACCAATTATTTGTTAACCAACATTGAGACTGGACGCACAGCAGGTGACTGTTTCATGTAATTAATTCCCAACAGATCCCCAAACCTGTTGTTTTGGGGTGCGCTGGTTTCAGTTCATTCAACCTCCTCTTGTGTGTTGG
Source organism: Gymnoscopelus braueri (assembly GCF_963280865.1). NCBI lineage: Eukaryota > Metazoa > Chordata > Actinopteri > Myctophiformes > Myctophidae > Gymnoscopelus > Gymnoscopelus braueri. Next base: position 2,027,610 of record NC_137604.1, on the reverse strand, counting down.
CTAGTGAGGTGCGCCCGAGCGAGACATATATACTTCACCCCGCGACGGTATTGTGCGCTGAGAATAGCTGACATACAAGCTCACAACCGCGTCGCCGATGAGACCGCTGTGAGCTTGGAGGTCTGCTATTCTGGGCCGTTCTCTGCGCGCGACACCTTCGCGGGACGGAGCATAAATTAGGCTTGACGGGCTGCGGCTGCGCGAGCAAGAGCAGGTTCTGGTGCCGCGATCATAGAGCGCTCCCTCCGTTCTTATGACAGCCACTGGAGGCGGGGTTTGGGGGGACGACTGCTTTGAATTGTTATTGTTTACACACAACAGAAACCAAGGATTATATATATTTCAAGAGCGAGAGATCACAGTAAACATCCTAAGCATTCTTCCTCCATACTGGGAGAAAAACAGCATCTGAAAGTTTGATTCGATGCATTTTTACACGTGAGGCAGTGACCACTTTAACATTGCATCTAATGAGCGGTGGGGTTCATTTGGTGCCGGCCTGCTGCGCGCGCATAGTGGTTCTTATCAGTGTGACGTAGTCTGATAAGGCGTCTATACTGTGTAGCATTCAGGAGTGTTTTTACCGACGAGCTCCGCTGTCATTAGCCGTCTGTCTACGGTCTACTATTAGAAGTGCTATAGAGCACCGAAGTCTGACGTATTTTACACATCCTACATGGGTCGCGTTTTTTTTCCTCCCATTCTGAATCCCCATAGACGTGTTTAATATCGCGTCACATAAGAACTGTGTTCCAAAAATAAACAAATGAAATGATGAATTAGTTACATTTTCGCCAGAAACAGACTGTATCAAATATGAGTGACTGACTATCATAAACGATACAGAATCTCCTCCCTGACAATATCGCCGAGACAGTTTGTTTATTTTTGGACCACAATTCTTATACGAGACGGTTCTAAGATGACCCAATGTTATTCTCCATAGAGAAATGACTTAACGACCCAGGGGATGAACGAGTGACATCAGGACTTCTGTACTCTATAGGCTCTAGTCTAGTCGAGGCTCTATGCAAAGCAGCCATATTGTAAAGAAATTGGGCCTCTTCCTTACTTCCTTCACTGGTGTTACCAATGAAGGTTCTGTTCCATTCTGGTCAAACAGAGTCAGGGTGTTGATATCGTGCATGGGGAGACTCTCTATTCCCCGGCGTTTGGCCCAGGTCCACGTGGTTTTGAGGTTAGGTTTAGGCACAGTGTTTGTGAGGTTAAGGTTAGGGCTAAGGTTAGGGTTTAGGCATAATAAAAATATCACGTCTAATTTTTAAAACAGATTTTTTTTTTAAACCAACAAAAAACAACAACAAACTGTGTTCCAGTGACATCCAGAAATATTTATTCACTCTTTCAAATAAATATAATAAACAAGTATGAACATCAATATAGATGCAACTATATATAATATATTCATGTTTAGATCTGAACGAGAAAAAAAAACAAAACTAATATTTACTTCTTTTACAAATTGTACAAGTAGCAGGATCCGTGGTCTAGCCTACACGCTAACAACACGCTAACGTCCTCAGTGTTAACTCTTTAAGACCCGGAACGCATCTGTGTCATTTTTAGATGTGAGCTTAAAAAAA
>NC_137604.1:1936006-2023506 GCF_963280865.1 Gymnoscopelus braueri | reverse complement strand
GGTCTTACTCTTATAAACATTAGTCCTATTATTCCTCGGTCGTCCAATAGAAAACAGCCTTTGTCAATTATAAACAGCCTGTCATCCAATAGAAAAGAACCTTCCTGTTATAAACAGCCTCTCATCCAATAGGAAAACATCCTTTCTCTCTATAAACAAGCCTGTCATCCAATAGGAAAACAAGCCTTTCTCTCTATAAACAAGCCTGTCGTCCAATAGGAAGACAGCATTTCTCTCTATAAACAGCCTGTCATCCAATAGGAAGACAGCCTTATATGTTTTATAAGATTATCTACAACAGTATTCACATTATTTTCATGGTGTATGAATGAGCTGAATGTTACAATTAAACTTTAAAACAAAACAAAAGTCCAGACAAAAACCAGAAGAGAATCACGATGATTGAAACCATTTAAAAGAAAACTAAAGCATTGAATTAACCCTTTAACCTACTGTAAGCTCTTTGAACCTTTTCAACTCGGGAACACGTCCGTGTCATTTTTAGATTCCTTTGGCTATTAAAAAAAATAGCAGATATACAAGCTCATAGCGTGGCACCGAGGGCCGCGCTATGAGCTTGTAGATCTGCAATTTTTTTAGACAATTTTTTTTTTAGAAAATGTGTGCAAATCTTTATAAATGTCTTTTAACTCCTAACAGTTTTCTGAAAAACTTATGTTGCTATAATTTCAGTGGTGCTCTTTTTCATGTCAAGGACCCCCCAAATATATGTGTTTGCCCGCCGATCCCCAAAATATGTTGTCCCAGGGACCCCCCCCCCCCAAAAGCAAAGATAAAATATATGTATTCAAAGACTTGCACAAAATGTTCAAGATTTTTCTAAAAAATAGCAGATCTACAAGCTCGTAGCACGGCGCTACGAGCTTGTAGATCTAAAAATGACACAGATGCGTTCCCAGCGTTGAATGGATTAAGTCTTAGTTCAGAGAAAAGATTAAGCCCCGATTTATGCTTTGCTGAGCGCGAAGGCGCGTGTCGAACATAACCTGCCAAACCTACGAACTCCTAGTTTGTAGGTTTGTGTAATTTCGACGCGTGACAAACCGCCGTACGACAGAAGCATAAATTACAGAACTAGATACGTTGCGGAGAAGAAAAAATAAATCGTAGTGATTTGAATTATTAACACATTCCATGCCAGAGTTTAATCTCATAATGTACTCACCAGTGCCAGCGTTTTATTGTTGTTTTTTTGTTTTTATCATGTCGCCACAGACCTCGCTAAATAAGTTAAAAGTGCGCGTTCATTTGGTTCTAAACACACAGCGGATCCGTGAGAAACGGCCAGCGAAAACAGTTTCCAAATGCGAGCCGCCATCTTGAAGCTACAGCCGATACACGCTAAACAGTGATCAGCGAGGAGAAAAACAACAACCAGAGAAAATCGAGTTTTAAACAGGATCCCAGACAGGAAGCGGATACGATCGAAAAAACCGGAACCCGAATAATTCCGTTTCCGACCGGAAACCGGAAACGGAAATGGATCAAAAAAATTCGGAAAGTGCACCTTGGGCGATTACAATGGGAATCGGCGGTTCGCGTAGATCTACGCGACTGGCACGCTGCGGCTTTAAATAGGTTCGCGTAGATCTACGCGATTGGCATTCAATGTGTTAACCAACAGAACTACGGAGGCGACAAACGCGTCGTTTTGAGCCACGTTTCGGATTCTAACGTCATTTTTTTTGGAGCGATGTTTTGTTTTCTTAACGTCAGGAAGACAAACGTTAAGAAATGGTTGTAGAAGCTAACAGAGGTCAAAGGTGACACACACACGTGGGGGGGAGGGGGGAGGGGCTTCAGTGTGGATCCTGACATCATTCCCTGATACACCGGGTCTTATTCTGGGGGGTTTAGGAATAAGACTATTGCAGTTGCCTGTGGGCTGGAGCGGCGCCACCTCCTGGCCATGGAGGGTGGGGGCGTCTGTTACCTCTTCTCTTTGAGCAAGGCACGGAAACTATGGAGCTGGTGGATACTGGTGGATAACCTGGAGGAGGAGAGGAGGAGATATAGTCCTTCTTCACAGATCACTTCTATCAGGTCACCAGAACAACATACTAAAAAGTCCTAAGAAATCATAGTTGCGGAAATATGTTTAATTGGCATCAATCCAAAATGGCCGCCAATTCTTGTCAAAAAGCCATATAACATGATGGTGAGTCCAATTTACATTCGTCTGAGACTTCAATTAACTTCCAATGACATTTTGAGGAGAGGAATTCAGATAAAATATATAAAGCCATTTTGAACCAATATTACAGAACTACAGGGTGTTATTACCAGATATTCTAGCAGCATTTCCCATCAAAGTAATTAAAACAGATTTTTTTTTTTCAACCATACATCATGTCAATGAGCTGTCCTGAACAACATACTAAAAGTCCTAAGAAATCCTAGTTGAGGAAGTATGTTTAATTGGCATCAATCCAAGATGTCCACCAACATCGTCAAAAAGCCATTTAACATGATGGTGAGTCAATGTTAATTAACCCTTTAAGACCTGGAACGCATCTGTGTCACTTTTCGAGTTCGAGTTAAAAAGCATTATTTTACACTTTGGCTATTCAAAAATAGCAGATCTACAAGCTCGTAGCGTGGCACCGAGTGCCCCGCTACGAGCTTGTAGATCTGCTATTTTTGAGAAATCATGAAAATGTGTGTGAATCTTGGAATATATACTGTTTAATATAACATTTTTAACTCAAATCTTTGCTTCTGGGGGGTCCCTGGAACAAACTATTTTGAGATGGGGGTCCGCGGCCAAATACATATAATATCATTTTTGGGGTCCTTGACATGAAAAAGTTTGTGCACCAGTGATATAGAAACATGTTTTTTTCAGAATACTGCTGAGATTTAGAAAACGTTTATAGAATCGGCTTCAGGTCTCTTAATGGGTTAAACATATTTCCGCAACTACTGTAGGACTTCTTAGGACTTTTAGTATCTGTGAAGAAGAACATTCTGTTTCAAAGACTTTGATTTTTGAGGTCCAAAATGAGCTGGTTTGCCTGGACTAATACAGTCAATTAGATGTAACCATTTCCCATCAGAACAGTAAGAGGTTGAAGGTTCCAAACCTGCTGAAGCCATTGAGCAGGCCGACGATCTCCTGCCTGGTGAGCTGGAAGCCTGCAGACGGAGAATGTTCTGCAAGCTTCTGGATCTCCTTCTCTGAGAAGAGGATCTTCAACGCCGTGCCCAGACCCTGAGTCTATACGTACGCGCGCACACACACACACACACACACACACACACACACACACACACACACACACACACACACACACACACACACACACACACACACACACACACACACACACACACACACACACACACACACACACACACACACACACACACACACACACACAGTTAATTTTGACATTAATCCCCAGAAGCAAAGATTTGAGTTAAAAATGTTTGCTTTAAAACATATATATATATATATATATATTCAATGTCAGACTGACTCTTCCATGTGCAGAGAGTGAGAGAGAGCGTACATAGCACTGGGCATGAGGCATAGCACAGCCGGCTCTTAAAGGCAATGGCACCCGGCACGATTGGTTGTATTAAAGGGATTCTAGGCAACTTCAGAGATCAAAAAACGAAAAAATATGTTGTCAAACACCACCACTCCACTCCACCCCCCCCCCCCCCCCCCCCCCTCATCTGCAGTTTGTTTCCCCGACCACCAGACAAGTGACGCAGGGGGACTTCTGAACGGGCCATGCCGAAAATAGGTTGCTTTATTCAGATACATGCGTGTCACTGCCCGCCCCTGTCGGTTCTCTGAATTTGTATCTTTAAATAGGTCATGATTAATTGACCACATATATGAAGTTAAACAACTAAATTCTATCCGAACGATATCTTAAAAGTGCATTCCGTGCCTCAAAATTGAAGTTTGAGAGCTTTTTAAAGTTTTAAAACAGCGGAGAAAATAGCGCACAGAAAAGATGGCTGCCGCTCGTTTTTGCTCGGGTCACTCAGTCTGGACTCGGTTCCATTCGGTTTCACTCGAACTCGCCACCTGATTGGCCAGCCTTCGCTGTCAATCACAGCACATTGAGCGAGGACGCTGATAGGACAGTTCACACGGACACGGACGTGCATGGAGGCGCACATGCGTGCGTTTCAGTTACGCCCCGGACACCAGGATGTCAAAACATAAATAGTAGGAAAATAGGGATTTCAGAAAGAGGACTGTGTTTCAATGCAGGAAAACACCCCAACATCATTAAAGGAGAATACCGGACAAATTAAGTGTTGTCTTTGATGTCTCGTTACTCACCTACCGACGTGAAAAGTGGCGTTCTTTTTTTCCATAGATTCCCCTGTCGTCATTTTTTAAACCCCCTCCGTTCATAATGGGAGCGCGTGGGTTAGGGAGATTCGTCTATTATAACCGATCCAAAGTTGTTTTTTTCTCTACTGCTAGTCATTGTGGAGTCTCATGATAGTCAAACATGCGCTGAAAATTCCTGCGAGGCCACCGTTAATGGCGAACGATTTAACACTGGATGCTTGTTTCTTTCCAGAACCTGGCAACTCGTGTTGCCAGGTTCTGGAAACAAGCAACCAGTTCACGTCGGTAGGTGAGTAACGAGACATCAAAGACAACACTTAATTTGTCCGGTATTCTCCTTTAACTCATTCACCAAACTTATTTCTGGCTTTATCACCCCTGTGCCAAGGCCAAAAATACATTGTTAAAAAAAAAGTGTTTAGGAGCCGAGATCCAGCCTTTTTCAGTAAGAAGTTAAACAAGAAGTGAATGGAGCAGCAAATCTTCAAATCATCATATCTTGGGTTCTGAACTTTTTTTTATTTTATTTTTTCAAATGCCAATGACTCTGGGCTTATGAAAAACGTGACGGCACGGAATGAGTTAAATAGTGGCTGATAGAGGGGAAAGAAATGCAATATATATAAATATGTTTTAATTTAAGCTTAAAGTTACCTAGAATCCCTTTAATGTAACGCCCAAACCACACCTCTGCATAATGCAAGGGTTAGCGCAAATGTTTTAGGAATAAGGCTGGTGTCGCAAGATAGCAACTCGGCCACGGGAATGTCCCTTGCGCGATGCTAAATGCCCAAATAGTGGTCCACCGCAGCTAAAAAACGGAGCCTGTGGGACTTACGCTAGATCGCGTATTTTAGTAGCTTTAATACAGGGGTGATGCAACTTTGATTCCAACGTCCCATAGCCTGAAGGGATGGGACCTTCTGATTGGTTGAGAGTCGGTTGAGACGACGTTTCAGACCGAATCTTCAAAATAAAATGACCGAAAATGTCACTGCACTGCATCTTTAACTCTAGTATAGATGCTTCTTACCTGCAGCTTTCCCCACAAACTTAACTCCAGTATAGATGCTTCTTACCTGCAGCTTTCCCCACGGACTTAACTCTAGTATAGATGCTTCTTACCTGCAGCTTTCCCCACAGACTTAACTCTAGTATAGATGCTTCTTACCTGCAGCTTTCCCCACAGACTTAACTCTAGTATAGATGCTTCTTACCTGCAGCTTTCCCCACAAACTTAACTCTAGTATAGATGCTTCTTACCTGCAGCTTTCCCCACAAACTTAACTCTAGTATAGATGCTTCTTACCTGCAGCTTTCCCCACAGACTTAACTCTAGTATAGATGCTTCTTACCTGCAGCTTTCCCCACAAACTTAACTCTAGTATAGATGCTTCTTACCTGCAGCTTTCCCCACAAACTTAACTCTAGTATAGATGCTTCTTACCTGCAGCTTTCCCCACAGACTTAACTCTAGTATAGATGCTTCTTACCTGCAGCTTTCCCCACAAACTTAACTCTAGTATAGATGCTTCTTACCTGCAGCTTTCCCCACAGACTTAACTCTAGTATAGATGCTTCTTACCTGCAGCTTTCCCCACAAACTTAACTCTAGTATAGATGCTTCTTACCTGCAGCTTTCCCCACAAACTTAACTCTAGTATAGATGCTTCTTACCTGCAGCTTTCCCCACAGACTTAACTCTAGTATAGATGCTTCTTACCTGCAGCTTTCCCCACAGACTTAACTCTAGTATAGATGCTTCTTACCTGCAGCTTTCCCCACAGACGACATTTACTGCAGCCGACACAATCCATGATCCTACTGATGTTCTTGAAATGGAGACGGAACTCCTCCTGCAGGAGAACAACAGCTGTTTAGAGGAGGTGATAGGAGGTGTATGTGATACACACAGAGGAGGTGATAGGAGGTGTATGTGATACACACAGAGGAGGTGATAGGAGGTGTATGTGATACACACAGAGGAGGTGATAGGAGGTGTATGTAATACACACAGAGGAGGTGATAGGAGGTGTATGTGATACACACAGAGGAGGTGATAGGAGGTGTATGTGATACACACAGAGGAGGTGATAGGAGGTGTATGTGATACACACAGAGGAGGTGATAGGAGGTGTATGTGATACACACAGAGGAGGTGATAGGAGGTGTATGTGTACAGTTATACACACAGTGGATTGAAGCAAAATAGAATCTCACAAATTAAAATGTTTGTATGACCAACAAATCCTAATAAGCGCTTTGTGAAACAGTGTGAAAGGTGCCCAGAGGAGCTTGTAGATCTGCTATTTTTGAAAAATGGTGTGAATTTGGTGCACATCTTTGAATATAAATATTTTTAAAGCGACTGAAATCTTTGCTTATGGGGGGTCCCTGGAACAACATATTTTGAGATGGGGGTCCGTGGCCAATATGAGCTTGTATATCATTCATACATACGTAAGTATTTAAGAGTTGTTGTGACTCAGTGATATGATGTAAGGTGTGCTGGGGGAGTGAATGTGACGAGCTAAAAATAAGCTCTTCAACCTGATAGAGATGTGAACCAGCATGTGTTTATCTCTGAGTCAATGACCTGCCCTCAGCAAAGTGGTGGAAAAAGTACTCAAAATGTTACTTAAGTACCAAAGTAAAAGTATCAATACTGTAATGTAGAAATACTCCGTTACAAATGAAAGTCTGGAATTCAAAATGTACTTACCTAAAAGTACAAAAGTACAATACAATATTTAGCTTGTAGATCTGCTATTTTCAGAGCGCAACACCCGAGCGCAAACAAACATAAAACGACTTGTCTTTTCTTCTCCACTAGTCCCTAACATCCTCCTATATAATTGGACAAAGCTCTGTAGGTGGTGGTGAGGCCAACATCTCTTCTCAGTGGCTGGAGCAATTGATCTGAATTTGCACACATAGCGTTTTTATGTAAAAGAATGTCGCCATGGTTACGGCTGTCCAGCTGTGGGATGGCCCCGCGAGCTATGGGAAGAATGATCAAACTGCGCATGCGTCAAATCCATAGATTACATACAGTAGTTACTGTGCCGCCTGGGGGGGGGGGGGGGGTTTGCGACGCGTGTGGGTCTAGCCGCACTGTACACAAGAAAACATTATTACGGTTGTGTGTGTGTGGGGGGGGAGGGGTCACGACGCAACGGGACGCTCTGTGTGTGCTTAGATATATGTGTGTATGTGTGGGTTCGCGTGCGTGTGTTCACTGTGGGTTTTCAACGGGCCACAGCCCCAAAATGGCCGATCGTGGTTGGAATGTTATCGTTCCAGTGGATATGTCACAGGGTGAATGGAGATCCAGGGTGATTGAAGACAGAGCGCTCGTTTTTAGGCACGGGGCTCCTTCGGGGCGAGGCGGGGCTTTTCGAGACAGGGTTTATTAGCGAGGCTCGCGAGGAGGAGGAGGAGGACGGCGCTGCGAGGCGGGGGGTTATTACGCGAGGCTCGCGAGGAGGAAGAGGAGCCTCCTCCTCCTCCTCGCGTTTTAAACCGTCCCGTCCTCTCCTTCTCTCCTTCTCCTCCTCCGAGGAGGAGAAGGAGAGCGCGGAGAGGCGTGGCTTTGATGCGCCGACGGAGACCTGTCTTTTGTTGTTCCCCCCCACATAGCAACCAGGAAGCTAAGCTAGGGGAACCATAATATCTATGAGGGGAACGCTGAACACGCGTTCACACGCACGGCGCGCCGACTTAGTGGAGCTTGAGGCCGAGGAAGCGCGCCCTCGCGCCTCCAGGCGCGAGTGCCCGCGGTGACCGGCCGACGCTCCACTAGTCGACTCAGCGCCGTTTGATTTGTAAACCGATAGGGACAGAATAGTTCTTTTCATGGATCACTGTGTGTGTGTGTGTGTGTGTGTGTGTGTGTGTGTGTGTGTGTGTGTGTGTGTGTGTGTGTGTGTGTGTGTGTGTGTGTGTGTGTGTGTGTGTGTGTCAGGGAGAAACTAAAACAAAAGCCAGCAGAACACAATAAAAGTATCTTAACAGTCCATTGAAAGCATGAGCGCGTGTGCGTGCGCGCGCATGTGTGTGTGTGTGTGTGTGTGTGTGACTGTGTGTGTGTGGGTGGTCACGGCCATATGTGCTTGTGCACAAGCCTGGCTTGTGGCTCCCTCTAGTGTTTCTTCTACAGAATTGCTGGGTGGGTAAAAACGAGCGAGCCTTCTTCAATCACCCTGGTTCTCCATTCACCCTGTAACAGATACACGGATCCCTCCCCCAACCCACAGAGACGTTTTTGTTTTATTTTTTTTGTACACAAAATATCATCTATTTAAGGTAATTACGCTGGCAAGGGGATAAAATGTTTTAAATGTTACTGTACCTTTAAAACTTTGGCTTCCTTTTGTTCTCCAGCGAACATGGACTTCTCATCAAAGTGCATGGGAAACGCTCTGTAACAACACAGAGAGGTTCTTTATATATGCAGTATGTCTATAGAAATAGACATATAGAACATGGGAAACGCTCTGTAACAACACAGAGAGGTTCTTTATATATGCAGTATGTCTATAGAAATAGACATATAGAACATGGGAAACGCTCTGTAACAACACAGAGAGGTTCTTTATATATGCAGTATGTCTATAGAAATAGACATATAGAACATGGGAAACGCTCTGTAACAACACAGAGAGGTTCTTTATATATGCAGTATGTCTATAGAAATAGACATATAGAACATGGGAAACGCTCTGTAACAACACAAAGAGGTTCTTTATATATGCAGTATGTCTATAGAAATAGACATATAGAACATGAGGAACGCTCTGTAACAACACAAAGAGGTTCTTTATATATGCAGTATGTCTATAGAAATAGACATATAGAACATGGGAAACGCTCTGTAACAACACAAAGAGGTTCTTTATATATGCAGTATGTCTATAGAAATAGACATATAGAACATGGGAAACGCTCTGTAACAACACAAAGAGGTTCTTTATATATGCAGTATGTCTATAGAAATAGACATATAGAACATGGGAAACGCTCTGTAACAACACAAAGAGGTTCTTTATATATGCAGTATGTCTATAGAAATAGACATATAGAACATGAGGAACGCTCTGTAACAACACAGAGAGGTTCTTTATAACAAGAGTTTCTTTATATATGCAGTATGTCTATAGAAATAGACATATAGAACATGGGAAACGCTCTGTAACAACACAAAGAGGTTCTTTATATATGCAGTATGTCTATAGAAATAGACATATAGAACATGAGGAACGCTCTGTAACAACACAAAGAGGTTCTTTATATATGCAGTATGTCTATAGAAATAGACATATAGAACATGGGAAACGCTCTGTAACAACACAAAGAGGTTCTTTATATATGCAGTATGTCTATAGAAATAGACATATAGAACATGGGAAACGCTCTGTAACAACACAAAGAGGTTCTTTATATATGCAGTATGTCTATAGAAATAGACATATAGAACATGAGGAACGCTCTGTAACAACACAAAGAGGTTCTTTATATATGCAGTATGTCTATAGAAATAGACATATAGAACATGAGGAACGCTCTGTAACAACACAGAGAGGTTCTTTATATATGCAGTATGTCTATAGAAATAGACATATAGAACATGGACTTCTCATCAAAGTGCATGGGGAACGCTCTGTAACAAAACAAAACAACTGTGTGGAAGACTTTCTTTTATACCATTAAAAATATCTTTAAAAGATATTTTTGAATTTTCATTTCTGCTAAGCTAAGCAGCAAGCGGTAAATGCTCCGACAAATTAGATTTACAGTAGGAAAGATTTACACGCCTGCAAAGATGAAACGGAAGTAGAGGGGAGGCGGGGATCAATTTCAGCTTCTGTGCCTTATTGTGTCTTACTTGTTTTCAATAAAGACCGGCAGCTGTGTGTGTGTGTGTGTGTGTGTGTGCGTGCGTGCGTGCGTGCGTGCGTGCGTGTTAGAGATGCGCGGATCGCGGTTTTAGCCGCGGTTGACCGCAGTTTGGGTGGATTTGGGTCAATCAAATATAATTATTAATTAATATCGGATAAACCGCGGGTGAAATATTGTGGTAAATAAATTAATGACATCTAATATATCTATCCATAAAATAGCTAAATCTCTGCATGCTTGTGTCTGTGTGAGTGTGTAGAGCAGCCTCTGTGCGATGCGATCACAAAATGCATTGATTTAGCCTATGGAATGTCGGTGCGTCTTTTTTTTTTTTTTTTTAACCAGTGCTGCTGTGCTGCGCTGAAGAGCAGTGCGCTGTATGTTGGATGCCGCATGTGCTGCATCCAACAGTTGGATGCCGCACAGTTGGATGCTGCACCGACATTCCATAGAATAAATCAATGCATTTTCTGATCGCATCGCACAACTAATACCAAAACTAACGGGGAATACCAGAAAATGATAATATTTTGACATACGGGAAAAACGGTTGGTGCGGATGCGGATATTAAAATTGGATAATATAATTATCGCGGTTGGATAACGGATGGATAATTAATTTGTACCGCGGATTCGGATGACCATGAGAGGCCATCCGAGCATCTCTAGTGTGTGTGTGTGTGTGTGTGTGTGTGTGTGTGTGTGTGTGTGCGTGTCTTACTTGGTTTCATTAAAGAACTGCAGCAGCTGCTCCTTGGTGGCCGTGTCCTCTGGACCGTTACCCGTGTACAGGTTGATGAAGGCTCGGTCAAAGTAGGGCGCCACCTAGTGGACAGGGGTAATAAAACATAAGAGACTAGAGAAAAGGTCTCCGCCAGGTCCCAGGTCAGGTAGGTTATTGTGGGCCAGCAATGCTGATGGAATATGAAGAATCACACATCCGTCTTGATCACATGACTATGTACCGATGTGCGTGATGTTTGGACAAAATCTGTAGGAGTAATAAAAAGAAAAGTGTTTTGCAAAAGTCGGCCTGCTGGTGGCGCTATAAGAGGCCGATGTGAAAATGCAGGGCGGAGGTTTTTCCTTCGCTTGAGTGTGTGTGCAAAGTTTCACGCCGATCGGTCCAGTTATAGGTAAAAACTTGGGAATGTGCATGCAAAGTTTCACCGCAATCGGACGCCGTGTGTGATTTGAGGCATTTTGTTCAAAACGGACCAATCCTGCACACTTTGGAAGACAATCTTAGCCAATCAGGATGGAATATGAAAAATCACGGACGGACGGACGGACAAACAGACGGACAGACAGACGGGGTGCAAAACATGTTGTCTCGGCCACGCCTTCGGCCTGGCGGAGACAATGATAATGATCATAATCATAATTATGATGATGATGATGATAATAACCTTGGACAGAGCTCTGAGCTCGATCAGGTACAGGATGTAGAGGTTCTTCAGGCGGCGGGTTCCCTCTCCCTTCGTCTCTGCCGGGTCAAAACGACGACGGAACTCCTGAACGTTGGGACCCCACGAGGCCTTCCCCCAGATCTCTGTTAACGTAGTAACATATTAACATGATGTTAGCATGTTGTTAGCATGTTGTTAGCATGTTGTTAACATGACCCCACGAGGCCTTCCCCCAGATCTCTGTTAACATAGTAACATATTAACATGATGTTAGCATGTTGTTAGCATGTTGTTAGCATGTCATTAACATGACCCCACGAGGCCTTCCCCCAGATCTCTGTTAACATAGTAACATATTAACATGATGTTAGCATGTTGTTAACATGTTGTTAGCATGTCATTAACATGACCCCACAAGGCCTTCCCCCAGATCTCTGTTAACATAGTAACATATTAACATGATGTTAGCATGTTGTTAACATGTTGTTAGCATGTCATTAACATGACCCCACAAGGCCTTCCCCCAGATCTCTGTTAACATAGTAACATATTAACATGTTGTTAGCATGTTGTTAACATGTTGTTAACATGTTGTTAGTAAACAAATAGTTGTCATAGTTACCGTCCAGCAGGTACTCGGCACACAGGTGGATGTTGATGCTGCTGTGCAGACCTGAGATCAGTCTGTAGAACACTCTCTTCTCTAAACACAGACCTATAAAACACATTATAACTGGTCTGAGATCAGCCTGTAGAACACTCTCTTCTCTAAACACAGATCTATAAAACACATTATAACTATATCAACTTTATTTTTATAGCACTTTTCAAAAACAGGTTTACAAAGTGCTTCACATAAAACACATAAGCAGGAAATATAAAGGCATTTCAATGATGGAAATGAAAAACAAAGGAACGATACAAAAATAATAAGACAAAAAATAAGAGTGAAAGTGAACTAGCTGACCATTCCTTCTAGCTGACATTTTAGATTTCTTTGGCTATTAAAAAATAGCAGATCTACAAGCTCATAGCTTGTAGATCTGCTATTTTTTTAAATCGTGACAATTTGTGCAAATCTTGAAATATATATTTTTTAAAGCGAACATTTGTAAAATATTTTATTCCAGGGACCCCCAGAAGCAAAGCTATGAGCTTGTAGAGCAAGTCCGTTCAGTGCTTTAAAAACACACAAGGTCATTTTAAAGTCAACTCTGAACGCCACTAGTAGCCAGTACAGTGAGGCAAGAACAGGGTAATGTGATCATATCTCCTGGTTCTTATAAGAACTCTAGCTGCTGTGTTTTGAACGAGTTGAAGGCGATTGATTTACTTTTTGGGGAGTCCAGAAAAGAGAGAAGATTACAGAAGTCTAAGTGGTTTGTGACAAAGGCATGAATAAGGGTTTGTGCATCGAATGAATGGAATAAATGATCAGATTTTTTAAATATTCCTAATTTGGAAGATGGCTGTTTGAACTGGTCTGAGATCAGCCTGTAGAACACTCTCTTCAGAGGCCTCGCTCACACAATTAAAACAAGCGTTTTGTGGCTGCCTTATGCCTTAGGTGAGGCATAAGGCCGTTTCAATTCATTCCCTATGGAAGTCACATGGTTTGATGAGGCTGACTTGCCTTAGGGGAGGGGGGGGGGTAAAGCCAGAGAGCGGCGAGGCAAGTCAGCTTTATCAAACCACGTGACTTCCATAGGAAATGAATTGAAACGGCCTTATGCCTCACCTAAGGCAGCGACAAAACGTTTTAACTGTGTGAGCCAGGCCAGAGACAACTATCTCTCACCAGTAGGAGTCTACTAAGGGAAGGAAGGAAGGAAAGGAGGGAGGGAAGGAAGGATGGAGAGAGGGAAGGAAGGAAGCTAGGTAAGGACATAAGGAAAGGATGTTAGATGCTGCTTACCTTCCAGCCAGGTGTAGAACCCCTCTCCTGGAAACCAGATAAAACAGAAACACAATCAGTCAGTACATCTAACACATCAAGATAATGTTCTATATTATCTAAGGCTCTGGTTCCCAAAGCTTTTAGACTCAAAAGAGAAATTAGAAGTTTGGGACACAAAGTGACAACAGCAGATCTACAAGCTCACAACGTATCACGTTGTAGATCTGCTATTTTCACTACTTCTTATATGCTTTTTAAAATGTATTTATGGCAATGTATTTCATTTTCTGATTTTATTTATGGAATACTTTTGGAAAATGTTGGAATTGTTTGTAATTGAGGAAAAGTTGTGATTTTTGTGTTTAAACTTAATATAATTGAAATAAGATATATTTAAATATAGGAAACGAAAACAAGGCAATATTTACGTTATTTATTTACATATACATGTGTGTGTGTGTGTGTGTGTGTGTGTGTGTGTGTGTGTGTGTGTGTGTGTGTGTGTGTGTGTGTGTGTGTGTGTGTGTGTGTGTGTGTGCGGGTGTGTGTGTGTGTGTGTGTGTGTGTGTGTGCGGGTGCATGTGTGCGTAGTTGTCAGGTTCATAACAACAACAATAAGTATAACAACAATATTAATACTCACCACCATCATCACCTGGAGAAAGACAAGGAGAAACAAACATAATTACATCTATGTTACACACACACCCACACACACACACACACATACTTCAGAGGTTAGCAGGAACAGCTGGTAGCTCAGCATGTATTATGTTTATGTTTCTATTATTATCATAAACTAACAGATACATGTGCAGCAGGTGCTCAAAATAACAATAACAGCAGAGAAAAGATAAATAAAGTTCCCAGCATAGTTGACTTTATAACCTTCATGTGTGTATGTGTGTGTGTGTGTGTGTGTGTGTGTGTGTGTGTGTGTGTGTGTGTGTGTGTGTGTGTGTGTGTGTGTGTGTGTGTGTGTGTGTGTGTGTGTGGTCATTTATTAGACCTCTCTTTATCCAGAGTGACTTACAGTAAACAAGGTAAACACATAGAATGCAGAGACACCAGTGGTGGAAAAAGTACTCAAATGTTTTACTTAAGTAAAAGTATCAATACTGCAATGTAGAAATACTCTGTTACAAGTAAAAGTCTGTAATTAAAAATTTACTCAAGTAAATGTACAAAAGTAATGGCATCAAAATGTACTTAAAGTACAAAAAGTAAAAGTTTTCCCCCCAAAAAAATCTAAATTTCAAAAAAAGAAATGTTGAAAATAGCTGATCTACAAGCTCACAAATGGCCAAAATGTATATAGGGCTGAAGTGGTTAATGTATGTTTTCTAGAGAGTCTAGGACAAGAGTCTAGGACTTATGGAGCGTTGTCCAGGGTGTTTTAGAGAAGGGAGAAGAGTCTAGGACGTGTGGAACATACTTAAGCCCTATACTTTGTCATATGACAAATAGCCAAAATAACTGATCTACAAGCTCACAATGTGTCACATCACAATGCGTTGAGAGCTCATAGATCGACTAAGTTCAAAGTAATTTTTTGGTCATTTTTGTGTTCACCTAAAATGACTAATAAACCCAAATAAGTTGAAAGTGGTTGATTTCCATTCCTATGTATCACATCATTAACATACAGTCTAATAGGAACTACAATCAAACATTGTGTTTCTTACCTTTACTGGGAGCCAGAGGATTCAGAGGGCGATACACTGATCTGGGCCTGAGGGAGAAAACATGTATTATAATTATTATAATTAAACCACAGCAAGAGAATACCTCTGAAGGATGTCATGACTATTCAAAATACACTTAGACATCTTGTGTTTCAACTGCCTTCATAGAGAAGGCAGGTGTGTTGGAGGACGATGTATCCGTAACTCACAGCCTGGACAATCAATGGCCCTCATTTATCAACGCGGTGCAGACCACATAATGGGCGTACGTACGGCGAGATCGCCGCAACTATTGGCATTTATCAATATATCCTGACGATGAGTTTAGTGTACCGCACGCTCCCATCTCACGACAGGTCGCGAGCAGTTGTTGACGTTGGCTGCACCCGTTTGTTCCATCCTAGACCTGCGGATCAGCATTGTCTGACCGTCTGACAGGCATCTGGACACATGTATCCACTCCTAAATGTATAATCTAACACACTAATAAATAATCCCTGTGAAAAGATAACATTTTATAAACTAATTTAAACAAACTGCTTTAACAGTCATTCGGTTAAGCTTGCAGATCTGGCTGCATTGGCTATTTGAAAACAGCCGATCTACAAGCTCACAACGCGTCGCGATGCGACGCGTTGTGAGCTTGTAGATCTGCTGTTTTCAAAATATACGAGCGCTTATGCGAGAGCATTGTCGGGAGTCGGGACTGGCACGCCCGCGCCGCTGTAATCTTTTCATGGACAGCGAGGTCTCCAAACTTACAGTAGTGTGTCCTATATGGAGTTATACAACCTGGGCTGGGTTGAGGATATAAACCCGACCCTCCAAACCTTTGACCAGCGCAGGTTATTCTTCATGCTGTGGATTCATTTGGGCCGCCGCGGGAGATCGGACATTTAACCCTCCAAACACACACCAGCCTTCATCCATTAACACATTAACCGCCAAGAACGTAGTCCTACGGTCCGTTAAATCCAACTGTTAAGCGCCGAGACCGTAGCCCTACGGTCCACGGTCTTTTCGCGCTAAAAATGTCCGGGTTCACTTTCGGAATTTTTTTGATCCACTTCCGTTTCCGGTTTGATGACCGGAAACGGAATTATTTGGGATCCGGTTTTGACGATCACGCCCGCTCCCATTCTACAGACGAAACTGAAACTCAATTCTCTTCCTGTAGTTTTTTCTCCTCGCATTTCACTGTTTAACGTAATCCGCTCTAACTACAACATGGATGCCCCGTTTGACACGTGATTTTCACTGGGAGATACGTTGAGATGTCGCGGATGTAAACAGACCGTGTACGGCTCAATCTTAAGGATTTTAACAAGATCTATGGCGACATGAAAAAAACAAAAAAACAACAAAAACACCTTGGCACTGGTGAGTACATTATGAGATTAACCTCTGGCGGTCGATGTGTTAATGCTTATAATTCATTAATCAACGTTCACTCCATAAACGTTCAAATTATTATGACTGCCTTGCCTGCTATCTCTCATTTAACGTGGCGTCACGGCAGCCCGTGACCCAAGGGGGAATACATGATCGCTTTATTTTAGTGTAACTAGGACGCGCACTGCTCGTAATGGGTTAAATTAATATAAAAAACGTATGGTATGATTTATGACGATGAGTTTGGTGTCATTCATGTAGGCTACTTGACAAAGACTGTACCATCACGGAATACATGAAAGACTGCTGTTTCCACAGAGTGCCAATGCTACACTTGTCTTGGACTTGCAAGAAAGTGCGTGTGCGTGTGTGTGCGTGTGTGTGTGTGTGTGTGTGTGTGTGTGCGTGTACATCAGACGCGGACATGAAAGGGAGCGAGGCGAGCGGGGGAAACTTCATGCTCTGTTTGGTCGAATCCTGGTTCTTCATGTTGTAAAATCGGGGCGTTTCGAGAACATTTAAGGGCGTGTTATTTAAATGACGCTCGTTTTCAGACGTCAGATTTATCGAAGCTCCGACCAGATGTACGCTAGGATTGGCTGTATAGGATCGTTTCATAAATGTGACTTTGACTTTGCCCTACGGCCAGATTTAAGGCAAAAAAATATGCATTTTTGAGTGTGTGTGCGTGTGCGTGTGCGTGTGTGTGTGTGTGTGTGTGTGTGTGTGTCTCTCACTTGAAGCAGTTCTCCTCATAGATGCTGTTCCACACTCTCCAGGCAGAAGGTCCTTTATATCCCGTGTAGCGTTCTGTGTTCAACAACAAGTCTACATACTCCGAGTCTGGGGCCGTCTCATCTGATAGAGAGAGAGAGACAGAGAGAGAGAGAGAGAGAAAGACTTAAAATATGAACAAAGTTAACATAACAGATTTTGCTCACAAGGTGTGAACTCTTTTAACAGCCTTAACCCATTAAGACCTGGAACACATCTGTGTCACTTTTTGATTTGAGCTAAAAAGCATTATTTTACACTTTGGGCTATTCAAAAATAGCAGATCTACAAGCTCGTAGCGCTACGAGCTTGTAGATCTGCTATTTTTGAAAAATCGTGAAAATGTGTGCAAATCTTTGAATATATATATTCTTTTAAAGCGAACATTTTAAACTCAGATCTTTGCTTCTGGGGGGTCCCTGGAACAAAATATTTTGAGATGGGGGTCCACGGCCAAATTCATATAATTTTGGGGGTCTATGACATGAAAAAGTTTGAAAACCACTGATATACTGTAGAAACATACGTTTTTCAGGAAAACCGTTTAGGATTTAGAAGACATTTTTGCAGAATGGGAACCTCAGGCCTCGATAGGTTTAAAGTACAGTATAAGTTATAAGAGAGAGAAGCTGAAAGGGTTAAAATTAAAACGTTCTCTCACCGTCCAGCTCACAGAAGTTGTCCTGAGCGTCGTCATGCCTCGCCCAGTCTGCAAAGGCCTGCTTACTCTGATTACTGTAGAGAAACACATATAATCAATCCATCAATCAAATCAATCAATACAATCAATCAATCAGAAAATGCCTGTTTCCTCTGGGAACTATAAAGGAAGACAAACTAATAATTAACACATTGTGGGCCAAAAACGGTCCGGACCGTTTTTGAGAAGCTATGCGTTATGGGCCATAAACGGTCCGGACCGTTTTTGGCCCATTTTTTTAAAATATATTTTTCCCATGTGGGGGCGCTCTAACGAAACTTTGGGACCATCCAAGGAGTCTCTAAGAAGGAGAGGCCGGATGTGGATCCATGTCAAAAATGCTTCCGGTCGTCCGCTCCAATGTTAACTCGTTGACTAAAAGCTTAATATCTCCATTTCTTTTTAACGTGGTGGAAGTGAGCCGTTTTCGATCGCGTTAGAAATATTATTGTTCCAGGCGTTAGTCGGGACCCTCCGCCGTCTCGCACGCACGCTTTGTTTACATGTACTTCCTCGTCGGGGCTTCCACAGCACGAAACATATCAACGTAAGTGGATGGAAGAAATGCTGGCACTAGATGTACCCTATTTTAATAAACCTCTGGCACACGATGTGTTAAAGTGTTAAATTGTGATTTTATGAAACGCAGACATATCAGACGGTCTCCAACATCCTAAAGTAAATGCATGTATTTAAACCATTAAAACCTGGAAAACATCCGTGTAATTTTTTTGATTTTTGCGTTGGCTGTTCAAAAATAGCAGATCTACAAGCTGCATCTGCTATTTGTGAACTTTTCTTTAAAAGATCTTGAAAGTGTGAGAACTACAGATTTAGAAGGCATTTGTAGAATCAGCCATCCGGGAACACACCCGTGTCATTTTTAGATTTATTTGGCTATAATATATATACTATATATATATATATATATATATATATATATATATATATATGTATATATATATATATATACATATTCAAAGATTTGCACACATTTTCACGATTTTTCAAAAACATAGCAGATCTACAAGCTCATAGCGCGGCAGAGTGCCGCGCTATGAGCTTGTAGATCTGCTATGTTTTGAATAGCCACAGTATAACATAAAGTCAAAGTGTTTAAAATCTAAAACAACAGATGCTTAGCCCGGTCTTAATGGTGTAATGCCTGTCTGTCACCAGCAGGGGTCTCCATCTTCCAGAGAGACTCCCCAGGGTTGTTGACGGTCAGTGTTTCTTACAGTGGGGTCCAGGGACCCCCCCCAGCCCAGGGGTCCGTTGAAGGGGTTCCAGGGGAGAGCCCCAGCAAAATGAGGAACAGTTTAAAACAGTTAAAAAGGAGTAGTTGACCCTAAAAATGACTTATTTTCTATCAATAACACACAGGATTGCAGGAATGCGACACAAGCTAAAAACTCTCCATGAATTCAAGGCTTCATGGGGTTTGTCATTGATAGAAAATAAGTATAAATATAATAATATTTTTTGGGTGAACTATTCCTTTAAAAAGAATCCCTGTCTAATAAGCCAAATATGCCTCTTAACACATTACAGTTGCCCTCAATAGAGTACAGAAGTCCTGACGTCACTGGTTCATCCCCTGGTTCATAAAGTAATGTCTCTATGGAGAATAACATTGGGTCATCTTAGAATCGTCTCATATAAGAATTGTGGTCCAAAAATAAACAAACTGTCTCTGCGATATTGTCAGAGAGGAGGCTCTGTATCGTTTATATTATATATATATAGATATTACATATTATATATAGATATAGATATTGTCAGGGAGGAGGTTCTGTATCGTTTATGATAGTCAGTCACTCATATTTGATACAGTCTGTTTCTGGAGAAAATGTAACTAATTCGGCGGAAGTAACATTATCGTTTTCTCACCGTCAGTTGATGCTTCATATCCATAAGAGTCAAACACAGTTCTTATTTGACGCGATATTAAACACGTCTATGGGAATTCAGATTTCAGAACGGGGGGGGGGGGGGGGGGACCGCGAACCAGGTAGGATGTGTACATTACGTCAGACTTTGGTGCTCTATAACTAAAATGTTAAATTAAAAACACCTTCAATATTTTTTTTATTTTAGAAATAGTTCAACTTTTACTCAACGTCCGTCGCAGGTTAAGGATGTTGTAGATAGCAGATCTACAAGCTCGGTGCCGCGCTATGAGCTTGTAGCACGCACACGCACACACACACACACACACACACACACACACACACACACACACACACACACACACACACACACACACACCTCAGGGTGCTGTTGATGGCTCCCAGCTCGTTGGCCTGTTCACAATCTGACATGGTGTCTGATATGATGGTGTTGGCTGCCTGAGAGTACTGAGAGTGAGAGTACTGAGAGAGACAGACAGACAGACAGACAGACAGACAGACAGACAGACAGACAGACAGACACTTAGGTTAATAATAGCATCACTCCACCATTGTGTCCAGTGGATCTCAACCTTTTCCAGATTAGATCAGGTTATAGAATAGACCAGTGGGATATCTGAAACATGTTGATTGTTAGAGGCATTTTGGGGTAAAAGTGGGGTACCATACCATCACTCACATGCATAAACCTAGCCTGGTTCCAAACAGGCTGATAATCAGGCTAGCATAAACCAGGAGTGGGCGAGGAGGACATGACAATCCTTGACAGAGTTGTCCGAGCGTTGCTGTGATCTGACTAACTTGTGCACCAGGGTGATAACTTCTGAATGACTAACCTGCTGATTTTATTTGTAATAGTACCCTTCTCTGCATAGTAAAAGCAGACATGAGGTTATGCTCTGTAGCTAAATGATCTGTTAATTTTTTATGTACATAGTAACCTGTACATGTTTTCAAATAAAATACATAGTCTTTCTACATAAAATGATTATATGCAAATAGAACCGCATTCTTTCACATGGCTAAAATGCAGAGGCCATTCTATCATTATGCAGTGCTTTCATTCAATGCAAATATAACCGAATCCTGATGATGATGGCTCAGGTCACCAGTTGCCACATTATAATATGGATGGAAAGAGACCATTTTACTCCCTCTTTGAGCCTGATGAGGTTCCTTTTTTATACACATAGTAACCTGTAAATGTACCTTGTTTTCAAATAAAAGACACCTTCATGTGACGTTGACTTAGAGTGGTTACTTTGTAGATTTTGATTATTATTACAAAACATACAGTAACCACTTCAGCCCTATATATTTCGGCCATTTGAAAATAGCCGATCTACAAGCATTGTGAGCTGGTAGATCTGCTATTTTCAAATGACTATACATTTTATACATTTGAAAAGTTTGTTTTTGCAGTTGGCTTTTATAGTATTTTCATAAAGTACTCCCCCAGTGCCAGCAATTTGCGTTTTTTTTAATTTTTTAATTTTTCATTCAAATAAATGATCTGATTGGGTTTTTAAACCCATAATACAGTTCTACCAGTAGAGAGCAACAAATCGACACATTGATGATCTCGCTGGCTCACTCGCCCCCTCCCAAACAGGCTCACGTCATATCCGGTCATAACCGGATGTTGACATTTTTTACAATCGTTGATCGGGCTAAATTACGATGTGATACACGACTACGATGACTGATCGTCACCCAGACCAAAGAGAGTAGACGTGGACCTCTCCGTTTGTTTCTTATACCGTGTGAAAAACCGTGACTTTCCCTATTCTGGCCAAAAATGATCGCGGGAAAAAAATGAGAACCGGAAACGGAATCTGCGTCATGAAACCGGAACCCAGTGAGTCTGAAGGAGTCAGGAAGCGAAAGTGATCATGAAAAATAAACAGTATAGCGACCACAGTCAAAAGGAAAAACTCGGGATTTCTCGTGCTAGCTGGCACTGAGGGTACTCGGGAAAAACTCGGGATATCTCGGGGCGTGGCACTGAGAGAGTTAACATTGTTGATGTAATTCATTGGATGTGCCGCTGTGTGTACTAGCTATAGTAGTGTACCCTGTTGGATGGGTCTGTAGACTGGTAGTGACCCAACCAACATGGTGAATCTTGGCCACGCCCCCCACATCACTCCCCCACCCAAGCGAACTTTGCCAGCCCTCTAGAGCTAACATACCCGTAAATCCTCTAATAGTGACCCAGGCTTTTATGTGTTTCAACTGTAGCGGGTACCAGGTTTTCATTGAAAGGAGGCATGTATAAGAGAGAGGCCTAGATTTATATTTTTGAAAGAGAGGCTTGTATTATATTAGTATTATTGTATTGTACAAAAAGAGGCTTGAAGAGAGGCTTTTAATTACTTGTTTCAACGACGCCCCCGGTCATTACTAGAGACCCGTTTTATAATTGAATAGAGGTCACTATTAGAGGATTTAGTTACACCTTCAGTTCCTACTGTCAGAGTGTTTGTGTGTGTGTGTGTGTGCGCTGAGTCAGCGTTGGTGTCTTACCTTGTTATAGTTGCCAGACTTAATTCCCACGGGGATTTTACTCTGTAAACGTAAACACACACACACACACACACACACACACACACACACACACACACACACACACACACACACACACACACACACACACACACACACACACACACACACACACACACACACACACACACACACACACACACACACACACACACACGAATAATGTAATGATGCATGTCTACAGATTTGAATGGCAGTTGGAGGAACATATGTCTACACCCTACATACTGCTGGGTGGGGGGTGTATGTCAGATATGTTACTTAACACATTGGGTGCCAAAACCGTAAATCTACAGTTTTGCAAAACGTGGCGTTGAGTGCCAACCGTAAAAAAAGAACGTAGATCTACGTGAAGTCGTCTTTTTGTGGTTTAATAAACGATCGCGCTGTTTTCTGTAAATTGCGTCATCGGGTTCCCTTTCCACTCACTTCCCACTCACCCGGATGCAGAAATAGCGGGTTCCCTTTCCTGTTTTCGGTTTTAGCTTGAAAAATTTGATTTTTAGGCAAAATAGGGCAAAACACGGTATAAAAAACGAACGGAGAGCTCCGGTTGTATATTTCTTTACTCTGGACGACGACGATCATAAGCTAAGCTAAGCTAAGATGGCCTGCGGAAGGGCGGGGGGCGGAAATACGACTAAAGCCCCCGGATATGACGTTTGCAGCCTCTTTGGGAGGGGGAGAGAGAGAACGGAGACGGAGAGAAAACACTTAACTCTTTGAGTGCTGGTCGATCTGTCGTGTTTGTTTATAAACATAGCCAGACAAACGATTATAATGGATATAACAATTCTGTGACCGGTTGAAAAGGTTATAAAACACGAAAATCGCTGGCACTGGGTGAGTACATTATGAAAATACCAAATGTGCTAATTAAAAGTATCAATACCACAATATAAAAATACAAGGCCAATAAAGTAAAAGGCCTGTGTTCAAAATGTTACTTTAATAAAAGTACAAAAGTATAGGCATCAAAATATACTTAAGGTACCAAAAGTAAAAGTACTCAAATGTTTTGAAAAGAGCAGATCTACATGAAATGAATCTCTCGAGCTTGTAGATCAGCTATTTTCAAATATCCTGTGTGTAAAATAGGGCTAAAGGGTTAATGTATGTTTTGTAATGTAGTCATTTATATCTGCAAAGTAACTCACGTTTTCAAATTATTGTAGTGGAGTAAAAGTGCAATATTTTCCTCCGAGATGTAGTGGGGTAGAAGTAAAAGTACTGAAAATTGGAAATAGTGTTTCCCCTATATATATATATATATATATATATATATATATATATATATATATATATATATATATATATATATATATATATATATATATATATATATATATATATGCATTAAGCAGTGGCGGGCCGCCACCCCTTAAATCCGATCACCACAGTATGATTTTTTCTGTTTTTTTTTTAACAGAAAAAATGATATAATGCTCAAATGCTCTCAGACAGGATGCCATCTGTGCCATCACTAGTTGTTGATGTGTGACTGACTGATTTGTATACTTTTAACCCATTGAGACCTGAAGCCGATTCTACATGTCTCCTAAATCTCAACAGTATTCTGAAAAACGTATGTTTCTATATCAGTGGTGCTCAATCTTTTTCATGTCAAGGACCCCCAAAATGATATGTATTTGGCCGCAGACCCCCGTCAAAATATTTTGTTCCAGGGACCCCCCAGAAGCAAAGATTTGAGTTAAAAATGTTTGCTTTAAAAATATATATATTCAAAGATTTGCACACATTTTCACGATTTTTCAAGAATAGCAGATCTACAAGCTCATAGCGCGGCACTCGGTGCCGCGCTATGAGCTTGTAGATCTGCTATTTTTGATTAGCCCAAAGTGTAAAATAATGCTTTTTAGCTCAAATCTAAAAATGACACAGTTCCAGGTCTTAATGGGTTAATACTTTTTAGTCTAATAAAAGTATATTTTCCTAAATCTGGATATGTAAACTATACAGATTATTACCGTGCACATATACTATATAAGATATAGCGTTTGAGCGGCGTGCGCGCTATGCGCACCCGCACGACAATTGTTTTCCGGCATGCGCGCACGGGGGCGCATTCCTCCACCACACCTTCAGCTTCAGGCTAGGGGAAACACTGACAAGTAAAAACTCCTCAAAAGAGTACTTAACCCTTTAAGACCTGAGGCGATTCTTTAAAAAAAATCTAAATCCTAACAGTTTTTGGAAAAAAATCTAAACATTTTTTTTTTCACGATTTTTCAAAAATAGCAGATCTACAAGCTCATAGCGTGGCACTCGGTGCCGCGCTATGAGCTTGTATATCTGCTATTTTTGAATAGCCAAAGACATCTAAAGTGACACAGATGCGTTCCAGGTATTAATGGGTTAAGTGCTGTACTCGAGTAAATGTACTCAGTTACTTTACACCACTGTGTGTGTGTGCGTGTGCGTGCGTGTGTGCGTGATGACCTCTGACCTCGGGGCAGGGCTCTACGTGACAGTCCTTAATGGAACACTGTCCGTCGTCGGCCCAGAACGGACACGGTCTCTTCAAGTTCACCTGGAAACACACAAAAAAAAAACACTCTTCCTGTTAGTCTGGTCGCCGTAGAGACCACATACAGTAGAGACATACACAATGTTAAGAATGACAAACAAATAAATAACTCTGTGACCCAGGGAGGGGGATAGCGCCCTCTAGTGGCGGTTCTCTATGGTGGTCCATGTAAATATTCACACATACGGACAAGCAACGATATAAACAAACTAACGGTACAAAACCTAACATAATGTAACTCTGAGAGTTCATGGGTGTTATGCAGGGTTCTGTGACCCCGTACTCAATGGTACCCCAGTCCTCTATACAGGTTGCTCCTGGGTGTTATGCAGGGTTCTGTGACCCATACTCAATGGCACCCCCCTGTCCTACAGAGAGCACAGTAACAAAGGTCACCTTGGTCTACAGTAACTGTTTATTCATTGATTGATTTGTTTATATGGTAAACAGAGCGGCGCGGTTGCCATGGTTACTGTGCTGATTGACAACGTGTACCAGCTTTTGGTTACAGAGCACTGATAAAGGAATGTGCAGTGGTTCTCAACCTGAGGGTCGGGACTCCCAGGGGGGTCCCCACATGATTTTGGGCGGGGGGGGGTCCCTAGATTACAGTGAAGTTACAATTTAATACAAAAAGAAATAAAGAGAGCAAAGAAAAAGACCGTTACTGCATCAAAAGTAATTAACAAACTATACTAAGAAGAAAAAAAAAAAAAGGTCAAACATTGGCAAACAAGTTTTTGAAAATAGCAGATCTACAAGCTCACACCGCCTCGCGTTGCGGGGTGTTGTGAGCTTGTAGATCTGCTATTTTCACAGTATTTATCTGTGGAACCGAACCGGGTGGGGGTCCCCAGTTCAAATATGATTATTTTGGGGGGTCACAGCCTGAAAAGCTTGAGAACCACTGGTCTACTGCAGATTAAACTGGGGGTCTGTGAAATTAAATAGCTCGATAACCACTAACTTAACAGAAATGTAAAGAAGATCTTTAACATGTATCATGTGCTACGTGGTTGTGTAGATCTACTGTCTCATAGCGCGGCACTTGCTTGTAGATCTGCCATTTTTGAAAAATCCCTGGCACAGAATAGTTTTTATTAGATGGGGGTCCACAGCCAAATACATAATCATGTCATGTTGGGGGTCCTTGAGATGAAAAGGTTTGAGAACCACTGCTCTGAGTCACTGCTGCTACACAACCTGCTACACAACCTGCTACACAACCTGCTACACAACCTGCTACACAACCTGCCTGTTCAAATTGTCTGTATATTTACACAGACAGAACAATGGTTGTGATTTTAATGGTAGAAACAATAAGCTCCATCTTCATTCATAAAGAGACTCTTTCATAAAACCTCTGACATCATTCACAGACATATAGACCAGTGGTTCTCAACCTGTGGGTCGGGGGGGGGGGGGGTTCCCACATTAGAGTTCTCAAATTCTGCCCCAACCCGACCCTATTCGCGACCCGACGTTTTCGGGCCGGGCCAGCCTCGGGTTCCATGAAGAACAAAAGGTCAGGCCGACGGAAATGGTAGTGGATGGCCAAAACTCAAATGGAGAAAGTGTACGTTTTCAAGATGTTTTGGCCAATATCTCCGGAACAGATGGTCAGGCATCATGATCAGTCCATATATGGACAAATATGGGTTCCACAATATTTATCTGTGGAACCGAGTCAAACTAAATGTAATGCCTCAACTCCTACAATTCCGAGTGCTTGTCAGGGTGGGGGGTCCCCAGTTCAAATATGATTATTTTGGGTGGTCCCCAGTTACCAGGACTAGTGGAGAAGAGATCCAGTAGAACTAAGGCTAGAGGAGAAGAGATCCAGTAGAACTAAGACTAGTGGAGAAGAGATCCAGTACAACTAAGACTAGAGGAGAAGAGATCCAGTAGAACTAAGACTAGAGGAGAAGAGATCCAGTAGAACTAAGACTAGAGGAGAAGAGATCCAGTAGAACTAAGGCTAGAGGAGAAGAGATCCAGTAGAACTAAGACTAGTGGAGAAGAGATCCAGTACAACTAAGACTAGAGGAGAAGAGATCCAGTAGAACTAAGACTAGAGGAGAAGAGATCCAGTACAACTAAGACTAGTGGAGAAGAGATCCAGTACAACTAAGACTAGTGGAGAAGAGATCCAGTACAACTAAGACTAGTGGAGAAGAGATCCAGTACAACTAAGACTAGAGGAGAAGAGATCCAGTAGAACTAAGACTAGAGGAGAAGAGATCCAGTAGAACTAAGACTAGAGGAGAAGAGATCCAGTAGAACTAAGACTAGTGGAGAAGAGATCCAGTAGAACTAAGACTAGTGGAGGAGAGATCCAGTAGAACTAAGACTAGAGGAGAAGAGATACAGTAGAACTAAGACTAGTGGAGAAGAGATCCAGTAGAACTAAGACTAGAGGAGAAGAGATCCAGTAGAACTAAGACTAGTGGAGAAGAGATCCAGTAGAACTAAGACTAGAGGAGAAGAGATCCAGTAGAACTAAGACTAGTGGAGAAGAGATCCAGTAGAACTAAGACTAGAGGAGAAGAGATCCAGTAGAACTAAGACTAGAGGAGAAGAGATCCAGTAGAACTAAGATTAGAGGAGAAGAGATCCAGTAGAACTAAGACTAGTGGAGCAGAGATCCAGTAGAACTAAGATTAGAGGAGAAGAGATCCAGTAGAACTAAGACTAGAGGAGAAGAGATCCAGTAGAACTAAGACTAGTGGAGAAGAGATCCAGTAGAACTAAGACTAGTGGAGAAGAGATCCAGTAGAACTAAGACTAGAGGAGAAGAGATCCAGTAGAACTAAGACTAGTGGAGAAGAGATCCAGTAGAACTAAGACTAGTGGAGAAGAGATCCAGTAGAACTAAGACTAGAGGAGAAGAGATCCAGTAGAACTAAGACTAGAGGAGAAGAGATCCAGTAGAACTAAGATTAGAGGAGAAGAGATCCAGTAGAACTAAGACTAGTGGAGCAGAGATCCAGTAGAACTAAGACTAGAGGAGAAGAGATCCAGTAGAACTAAGACTAGAGGAGAAGAGATCCAGTAGAACTAAGACTAGAGGAGAAGAGATCCAGTAGAACTAAGACTAGAGGAGAAGAGATCCAGTAGAACTAAGACTAGAGGAGAAGAGATCCAGTAGAACTAAGACTAGTGGAGAAGAGATCCAGTAGAACTAAGACTAGAGGAGAAGAGATCCAGTAGAACTAAGACTAGTGGAGAAGAGATCCAGTAGAACTAAGACTAGAGGAGAAGAGATCCAGTAGAACTAAGACTAGAGGAGAAGAGATCCAGTAGAACTAAGATTAGAGGAGAAGAGATCCAGTAGAACTAAGACTAGTGGAGCAGAGATCCAGTAGAACTAAGACTAGAGGAGAAGAGATCCAGTAGAACTAAGACTAGTGGAGAAGAGATCCAGTAGAACTAAGACTAGAGGAGAAGAGATCCAGTAGAACTAAGACTAGTGGAGAAGAGATCCAGTAGAACTAAGACTAGTGGAGAAGAGATCCAGTAGAACTAAGACTAGTGGAGAAGAGATCCAGTAGAACTAAGACTAGAGGAGAAGAGATCCAGTAGAACTAAGACTAGAGGAGAAGAGATCCAGTAGAACTAAGACTAGAGGAGAAGAGATCCAGTAGAACTAAGACTAGTGGAGAAGAGATCCAGTAGAACTAAGACTAGTGGAGAAGAGATCCAGTAGAACTAAGACTAGAGGAGAAGAGATCCAGTAGAACTAAGACTAGTGGAGAAGAGATCCAGTAGAACTAAGACAAGTCATTTGATGCTCGGCTGATCAACAAGCTCTAGCTGATCTACACTGGTTGTAGGGCATTCACAACTAATGATTTTTAATAGTCGACTCATTTGACCAAGTAGTAGTCGACTAGTCGAAATTTACATTTTACACAAATTTACACAATTCATTTTTTTTAGGGGGGGGCATTGTTTTAATGCCATCCTACTACTATATTACTATTATTATTATCCTCCTGCCCTTATTTTTATGGCGGTTTAAGGGAAGCGCTTCTGGCACAGCAGCGTCTCCAAGGATCCCCATTGCCCAATAATAGGCTTTTATTGGGCATACTTTTGACCCCCTTTTGATAAAAAATAAAGTCAGGAGGATAATAATAATAGTAAGACGGGCCATTACTATGGCATTAAAACAAATAACAGACTAGTACCAACAGAGTCGACTAGTGGTTATACTAGTCGACTAGTCGGTTGGTGAAAGCCCTAACTGGTTGTGAGCTTGCAGATCTGCTATCTTCGGCACACAGCTATGTAAGTCTAACACAGGCATCACGACAGCATCACGGCCCGCCAAAATATACGTTAGTAGACTAAATCAACTGAAGATTTAGTCGACTAAAACTAGACTAAAAATAAAACGTTTCAGTTGAATAAAACTAACTGGAATTGAGCAGAATCTAAATCGGAACTGGAATCGTCCTGAAATCCTGTTCCTAACGATATCGTCCCTACAGAACACGATACGATACCGTCCCTACAGAACACGTGGCTTAAAGGTCTGTTTTCACATCATGGTGACTCACCGTGTGATACCTGAAGTGGTCTCTCTCTCTCTCTGTGTGTGTGTGTGTGTGTGTGTGTGTGTGTGTGTGTGTGTGTGTGTGTGTGTGTGTGTGTGTGTGTGTGTGTGTGTGTGTGTGTGTGTGTGTGTGTGTGTGTGTGTGTGTGTGTGTGTGTGTGTGTGTGATAAACATCTTTGTCAGATCATGTACTACTCACCCTGTAGTACCTGATATAGTCAGTCTCTCTCTCTCTCTCTCTCTCTCTCTCTCCATCATAAACATCATGTGACAGGTCATGTGACTCACCCGGTAGTACCTGAAGTAGTCCCTCTCCGTCAGCCTCTTGATTCGAGGGTAGATCTTGAAGTTGTTGAAGGAGTCGATGCTCTCGATGTCACAGAAACAGTCGTCTAGGACGCCCGTCAGCTGGAAACCATCACATCAATGAATGAAACAAACCAACATCTACGGTAACGTCCGTGGCTACAGGTTCCGCACTCAAAACGTTCTGTGTCATTCTTAGATTTCTTTGACTATTAAACAATAGCAGATCTACAAGCTCATAGCGCGGCACCGAGTGCCGCGCTATGAGCTTGTAGATCTGCTATTTTTGAAAAATCGCTGCGCAAATCTTTGAGTATATATTTTTAAACATTTGTAACTCAAATCTTTGCTTCTGGGCGTTCCTGGAACAACATATTTTACAAATGTTCGCTTTAAAAAATATTATATACTCTAAGATTTGCACACATTTTCACGATTTTTCAAAAATAGCAGATCTACAAGCTCATAGCGCGAGTGCCGTGCTATGAGCTTGTAGATCTGCTATTTTTGTCATCTAAAATGACAGACATGTGTTCCCAGATTCAATGGGTTAATATATATATATATTTTGGTACATGTATGGAGAAGTAACAGGCTTTCTGCACATGGTATAAACCAAGACTATCGTAGATAGTCAAAAGTCAGACTTGATATTAACATCTATGATAGTCTTGATCCAAGGCTACTTACTGCTCAACATACCCGTCATCATGTTTATTGTCTCGTTATCTTTGTGACACATAAACTGTGGGTCTTCAACAAGGGCTCCGGGACCCCTAGGTTTCTTTTTACATTAACTACCTGAATCCCAGCAGGGGAACATTCGCCGAAAAATAGTCAATCTACAAGCTCACAGCGCGTCTGTGACGCGTTGTGAGCTTGTAGATTCATTTTTTCCCCCCTGCAAAGGTAGATTTAGTTTTTGCAATATGTATTGTGATATAAAATAAGATATAAAAAGCAGGAGTTGTATAATTTCACCAGATAAAGTATGCCGATCTGCATGTCATTTATATAGAATTCAATAGTTCTATTTCGGAAAGAATGTGTAATTTTAACAATGATTTTAAGTGATATTAGATGAGCAAATATAAGGCAGTTATTCAACACTCTGGTTCACTGAACATGACACCTCTGTGCACGCGCACACACACACACACACACACACACACACACACACACACACACACACACACACACACACACACACACACACACACACACACACACACACACACACACACACACACACACACACACACACACACACACACACACACACACACACACACACACACACACACACACACACACACACACACACACACACACACACACACACACAAATCAGGACCGGGTGATAAGGGAACATAGCACTTCCTCTTTTAACAGGAAGTGAGGCAACGCTGAGCGACCACATCCTGGCCCACAATGCACTGCAGCGGCGGGCCGCGGGCCGACACCAGTGTTGCCATGTCTGCTTTTTATAAGCTTATCTGTAAAGTCACTTGTAAATATTGTTAGTTGTGAGGTTTTTCTGGGGTGGTTTGTTTCTAAAGTGTAGTTGATTATTTGAGCTTGTTTCTTAAAAGGCTGTTTAAACATGTGGCTCTCAAAACATTTTCATGTCAAGGACCCCCCCAAAATTAATATGCATTTTGTTCGGACCCCCATCTGAAAATATGATGTACCAGGGACAAACATATTCCAACGCTTTCATATTCCTTTCTAGATTTTAAAAAAACAAAATAGCCAATCTACAAGCTTGTGGCGCATTGTGAGCTTGTAGATCTGCCATTTAATGGTATATTAAGTCATTGTGCTTGTTTTCATAGACCTGGGCACCTGTTTAACTCGTTGAACACCTTGGTCTCTTTAGTTGGGCATTTAGAGAAATAATTCTCAACAATGTCAGTGATCCCGGGCTCCCCAGAAGAGTTAGTGTTGAAGTGTCCTTGAGCAAGACACTGAACCCCTAATTGCTCCTGATGAGCAGGTTGGTGCCTTGCATGGTTTCCTCCTCCATCGGTGTGTGAATGTGTGTGAATGTAATGCACAATCTATGTAAAGCGCTTTGGATAAAAGCGCTATATAAGTAAATGCACCATTTACATTAGTTCTCATATTCTGTGCGATGTCTGCTGACGCAACCTAAAACCTAGATGTCCGTGTCCTTTTAGATATGAGCTAAAAAGGATTCTTTTATACTTTGGCTATTTGAAAATAGCAGATCTACAAGCTCATAGCGCGTCATTTCGTGCTGCGCTACGAGCTTGTAGATCTGATTTTCTTTTCTGATTGTGACAATTTGTGCAAATCTTTGAATATATATATATTTTAAAGCGAACATTTTAAACTCAAATCTTTGCTTCTGGGGGGTCCCTGGAACAACATATTTTGAGATGGGGGTCCGCGGCCAAATACATATAATTTGGGGGTCCTTGACATGAAAAGGTTTGAGAAACACTGATATTAGAGCAACATACGTTTTTTCTGAGAAGTGTTAAGGTCCTTACACACCGGGGCGATTTTTTTTCATGCGAATAATGCGTTTCTTTTTTAAACCTTATAAAGTCAATGCAAGCTTCCACACCAGTTTCGCGGAGCGAAAAAAGCGTCTTTTAATTATTCGGAACGAGTCCGAATTTTGCGTATATTCGCATATTCGCCGGTGTGTAACCGCCTTTAGGATTGAGGAAGACATGTGTAGAATGGGCCTCGGGTCGTAATGGGTTAATGTGACAATCATCCAATGAGGAGCCAGGCCTGTACTGAGGTGACAGCTGCTCTGTGGTGTAAAGTAACTAAGTACATTTACTCTGTACCAAAGTACGCTTTTGAGGGTTTTTTTTTTTACTTTACTGGAGTATTTCCCATTGTCTGCACTTTTACTTCTACTCCACTACATCTCAGAGGCAAATATTGTACTTTTACTCCACTACAATTATTTGACAGCTTTAGTTACTAGTTACTTTTCAGATATAAATTATGATGATATGAAACATACATTAACCACTTTAGCACTATTTTATACCTAGGCTATTTGAAAATAGCAGATCTACAAGCTCACAACGCTTCGCATCTGCTATTTTCAAACATTTTAGTACTTTTACTTACATTTACATTTTGATGCCAATACTTTTGTACTTTTACTCAAGTACATTTTGAATTCTGGACGTTCACTTGTAACAGAGTATTTCTATATTGCAGCATTGGTACTTTGAGTGCTTTTCCCACCAGTGAACAGATCTCACAGTAGAGGGATGGGCCTGTAGACTGTGGTGACAGCTGCTCTGTGAGAACAGATCTCACAGCAGAGGGATGGGCTTGTTGTCACCTGAGCTCTGAGCTCATGCACTATTCAGCAATACAACATATGGTGACGATGATGACCCGTCAATCCATTGATTCCTTCCCCAAATAATTGAGATGATCTCAAATAATTGCGATGAGGTGATGATGTAATAATGGTGACAGTGTACTGTACACCCCAGGGACTGTGAGAGTATTTTTAGTTTAGTTTGTTATTGTTTATTTAAGTCTTCGTGTACAGGTGCGCCGTAAGAGTCACATTTATTGACGTTGTCAACGGTGCTTAAATCACGTGTACAATTAGACTAAAGAGCCTATACAATGTCTCAGTCCTAATTTATTATGACTGTACAATTAATGAATGAATTTGCGGTACAGACAGACAGACAGACAGACAGACAGACAGACAGACAGACAGAGACAGACAGAGACAGACAGAGACAGACAGACAGACAGACAGACAGACAGACAGAGACAGACAGACATGAGTGTCAGACAGACAGACAGACAGACAGACAGACAGACAGACAGACAGACAGACAGACAGACAGACAGACAGAGACAGACAGACAGGTCTCTGTAACTTGTTAAACATGTTTAAATACTGGCCAAGCTGGTCCGGTTGCAGAAAGATTTTTCAAATACGGACAAAGATAAGAACACATGGGGTAGTTGTTGTTGTTGCTATATACAGTATTTAGCAACACGATTTTTTTTGTAATTTTTGAATAAATATTTGGTTTTTCATAAAGTTTCAGAAGAAAAAAAAAGAGAGAAAGAAAAGGTCAGGATTTAGAAGGCGTTTGTAGAATCAGCCTCAGGTCTAAATGCGTTAAATCGTTAAGCACAATTATTTGTCGTCAACTTAAATGTGGAATGGATCAACAAGCCCTACTGTACCTTGTCAAGGGAGTGGAAAGGATGGACGACAAACGCACCGACGACCATCCATGACAGCCAACCACTTCCTCCTGTCAGCATGCTGGGGTTTATAACACAACTAAACTGTCCTACTACTACTTCTACATGGAATACTTATATACTAAAGCAATGAAAGATCTAATAAAAATAAGTCCTCCTGTGTTTAAAAAGCCATCAGAAAACCATGTGGTGTTTCTAACAGCTGATCTACAAGCTCTCTACTGAGGTGCAGCAGGTTTGACAGCTGTTGTCATTTCAACTGAGACACACACACACACACGTGCACGCGCGCACACACACACACGCACTCCCCCACAAAACCACGCCTCCTCTCTCCTATCAGTGGTGGAAAAAGTAGTCACTTTTTTTTTTTACTTGAGTAAAAGTATCGATACTCGCCATGTCGAAATAATACTCCGTTACAAGTTAAAAGTTCCGGAATTCTAAATTTAATTGAGTAACAAGTACAAAAGTATTGGTATCAAAAAATCATGTTAGGAATTACTCTACTCTAATAAAATGCATAAATAACATCTTTTGAAAATAGCAGATCTACAAGCTCACAATTTGTGAGCTATTTCCAAATGGCCAAAATGTATACATAGGGCTGATGTGGTTAATGTATATTTTTGTGATAATAATCTAAATCTACACTAAAGTAACTAGTAATTTAGTAAAGCTGTCAAATAATTGTAGTGGAGTAAAAAAAAGAAAAAAAGTATAATATTTGCCTCTAAGATGTAGTGGAGTAGAAGTAAAGGAAAGTATTGAAAATTGTAAATACTGAAGAAAGTGAAAGAAATACCTCAAAACTGTACTTAAGTAAAGTACTTGAGTACATGTACTTAGTTACTTTACCCCAATGCCTCCTCCTCCTCCCGCCCAAAACAATGCCTACGTCAGCAACCCCCACAAAGTCCCGCCCTCCCCGGAAGAAAGAGGGGAGGGGGAACCGTTTTGTAGTTTTTTTTCCAAAGAAGCTGCATGTCGCGCGGCCTAGAAAGGACTACAAGTCCCACCGGGCCGTGCGGGAGGGGGCGCAGCCAATCAGCGTGCACCACGCTGTGCTACACTTCCTCATCTTCATGTAAAACATAAACATCACCTCCTCAGTGTGTTTGATAAGAATTACACGTTTATTATGAGAACTGTACTTATTATTGTTCTATTAAACGTTCTTAATGGATATTAGTATCATTATTATTAGTATAACTTGTATTAGTATTATTCTATTATATATATATATATATATATATATATATATATATATATATATATATATATATATATATAATGGATATTTGCATCATTATATATATATATATATATATATATATATATATATATATATATATATATATATATATATATATATATATATATATATATAATGGATATTTGCATTATCATTATTATTACTTGCATTATTATTGTTATTAATGGATATTATTATTATTATTATTATTATAACTTAGAATTAGAACTTATATTCTATTAAAGTTCTTAATGATAAAACTGACACTGTGATGATAAGTAAAAAAAAAAAAAAGCCTAATAAGATAAGTATCAAAGATACTTTACTAGTAGGCCTATAGTTACTATAATAAATACAGTAAAAGATACTTTACTATTAGTCCTATAGTTACAGTTATAAATAAAGTAAAATATCCTTTACTACTAGTAGCCTGGCCCTCACATCTAGTAGCCTGGCTATACAGTTTTGTTCAGCTTTATAGCCCATAAGGATAATACAATTTAAATTTCTAAATGATAAAATAATCTCAATGTAATGTGTATGGAGCATAAGGGTATATGTCTGACATTAATGTTGCCCATATTGCATATAGCCTACTCACTTTTAATGTGCGCATGGATCAGATATTATTGTGTAGCCATATACATTTCTCAATAGGCAACACATTCAAAAGAAACTCATTCGCCGAAAACAGCACCTGTGTGTTCCAGTGACAGACAGACACACACACACACACACACACACACACACACACACACACACACACACACACACACACAGAGAGAGTACTTAAGGTACTACAGGGTGAGTCACCATGATGAAACAGACCTTTTATGCCACGTGTAGGTTCTGGTTCCAATATAGATTCTGCTCAATAGATTACGGTTCTCATGGATTACCCATTTTGGTTCCATAAAGGAAAATAAAACACTATTATTAAAGGTAGGGTAAGTGATATTTTTGGGTTAAAACAAAAAGTATTTTGTTAAAAGGTTAAAGCACTATATTCTGATAGTAATCATTGCTATAGAGTGTTTGTTCAGTAACAGGAGTCTCCCCGTCTCTCCAGCTCTATAATAAACAGAAAATACATTTTCCGGTAGGTGTCAAAATCTCAGCCAATCAGGAGAAAGTACCACTTTTTAACCTTATTTTTATAGTGTTCCAGTTCCAATTTTTCCTGCTCATTTCTTAGTGTCATCACTTCCAATTTCACTTGTTTAATCTATATCCTGATTGAGTTCTCTATCCTGATTGGATAAAATTGAAAATGAAACTGAAACTGAAACGAAAATGCATTTTCTGTTTTATAAAGAGCTGGAGAGACATGGAGACTCCTTATATGGACAGGACACTCTATAGTAACGAGCACTATCAGAACATAGACCCATTTTGCAATTATTTGAATAATTGCAAATCACTTACCCTACCTTTAACTGTCCAACTTTCCATTGACCAAAACATACTAGAAGTCTGTGACACAGTATTAGGTTCTGGGGTTCCAGGTGGACTACATGTTGACCTCAGCCAATAGAAAGCTTTTTGTCCTATGTGTCCACTGTAGACATTTGGGGTCCAAGACCCTGAATTGGTTTCGATCTACACAGACTATGTGCGCCCGGTGCTGGAGTATGCAGTCGGCCACACTAAAAGACTGGAAAGAGTTCAGAAATCTCTCTGCTTTCTGTGTGGAGTTTGCATGTTCTCCCCGTGTCCCCTAGGGTAGGTAACTAGTGGTCCTTCTGGCCCATCTACACGGTCACAGCTTTTTTCTGTTCTGGCCCCACAGTGGTGGAATGAACTCCCCACTGATGTCAGGACAGCAGAGTCACTGCCCATCTTTCACCGCAGGCTGAAAACCCACCTCTTCAGGAAACACTACCCTTCGTCTTCGCCTTGCCTACTTGTTAAAGGGCAAGACCACTTTGGTAGAGGTCTGGGTTGTGTAGTTACCTTGCCATGATGTAACTCCAAAGGTGGGCAAGAAATAAAAAATAATTGCTCCATTGATTAGAAATTGATAATTCAAAATATGCTCCTCATTGACTTACATTGTACGGTAAAACAGCTCTCAAAGTCACTATTTTAGCACGTAAACGAACGCAAACAAAGTTGATTCAGACAATATAGAACATCACCAAACCCAGTACTGTTTGTTTTTTTAATAAAAATGTCAACTTCCTGTTGATTTTGCCATTTTTAATAAGTAGAAAACCTGGACTGGATCTCCGGATCCAGATCTTCAAATAGCAAAATCAACAGGAAATTGACATTTTTATTAAAAAAACAAACAGTACTGGGTTTGGTGATGCTCTATATTGTCTGAATCAGCTTTGTTTGTGTTCATTTATGTGCTAAAAGAGTGACTTTGAGAGCTGTTTTACCGTACAATGTAAGTCAATGAGGAGCATATTTTTGAATTATCAATTTCTAATCAATGGAGCAATTATTTTTGATTTCTTGCCCACCTTTGGAGTTACATCATGGCAAGGTAACTACACAACCCAGACCTCTACCAAAGTGGTCTTACCCTTTAACTAGTTATACAAACTCTTGTTTTATTTTATTGGATCTTGTTTATTCGATACACTTTGTTTTAGCTCTTGCTCATTTGATTTTCCTATTTGTCTCATCTGTTTATGAAAGTAGGTAGCTGATATATTGCACTTTTACTTTAGCGCTAGGTATACTCTTAGTTGCTTGTTTTAGAAGAGAATGCACTTAATACTTCTGGTGATTAGTAGTTTCGTTCCCTACCTATGTTGAATGCACTTATTGTAAGTCGCTTTGGATAAAAGTGTCTGCTAAATGACTGTAATATAATGTAATGTAACTAGGTACCCTCACAAAAAAACATGCAGTATTCCTGGTCTCTATACTGCCTCCCCCTGGTCAGCCGGGGCGCCTGATGGAGGAGAAAGGGACTGGTTGGAATAACGTGTTCCTTCCACGCGCTACGTCCTACCGGGGAAACTCCCCCCTGTCAGGTGATAAGAAGCGGCCTGCTCACTCCTCATGCATTGAAGGAGGCTGGGCTCTCCCTAGGCTGGCAGAGGGAGAGTAGTGCCCAGGATTACATAGGCAATTGGCACAGGTTGAAAAAAATGGGTTGCAAAATCGTGGGGATAAAGAAAAGAGCAAAAAAATTATAAAT
Source organism: Gymnoscopelus braueri (assembly GCF_963280865.1). Classification (NCBI taxonomy): domain Eukaryota; kingdom Metazoa; phylum Chordata; class Actinopteri; order Myctophiformes; family Myctophidae; genus Gymnoscopelus; species Gymnoscopelus braueri. Next base: position 1,984,882 of record NC_137604.1, on the reverse strand, counting down.
CTCTCGGATTGATTTCAATTACACATCAATGCATTTATCTCGATTTACAACCAGTCAGCATCGTCTATGGGAAACCCCATGTAAACGGTTAGCTGTTTGCGCTAGCGTGCTATCGCTAACAGCGACAAACGGGAGGGGCAGGCTGCTTTCCCTCCCGGGGCGACAATATGGGTGCGTTCGGATATATAGCACTGAGCGCACTGTCCAATACAAACTAATATGTGCACCCTTTGTGTGACGTCACAGTGGTTCGCTACGGAGCCAAATACGTCCCAAGAGCGAATTCAAACAATAAAAAGTACTATACAAAGGCTACAAGGCATGAGCAAATGTTAGGCTAAATTGTGTGTGAAACTGGACACGTGGTGCAATAGAACATAGCTACTACCCAGATGAGGGTCCTACCCAGATGACCCGGAGGTCCAACCACTTTGTGTTTGTACTAGATATAAATATAAAATACAAATATAAATATAATATATTTTCTTAAATTAAATTATATATGTGTGTGTATATATATATATGAATGATAGGATAAAGTAAAAGAAAGCAACGTACGTGACGCTTTCAAAAGTGGTCAAATTAACAACATTTCTTTGAAACGTTGACTACAAACCTAAGAAAAAGAGGGTTTTTTAAAATATGTTTATTTTAGAATCAGTCATAATAACGTCAAAGAATTATGGGATGAAGAAGAGAGGAAAATGCAAGAAAATCTCGCCTATTCTCGCCTTCTTATTTAGGCTAAATAAAATTAAAAATTAAAAATGTAAACCTAAATGTAAATTAACTATGTATGAGTAGTAAGCAAATAAATACATAAATAAATGAATAAAGAGACATTTCTAGAACGCCAACTTGACATCAAATCAAATACAAAATAAATGCAAAAAAAATAATAAATAAATGTGGAATAGCAACACCGTACAACGGTGTCGCTCGCTCGCCACTGCCACCCCCTCCCTCCCTCCCCCCAATGCTCGTTGTGAGCTTGTAGATCTTTTATTTTCTTCGGCCGTTGATGCATTTGTACTATCCCTGAAACATATGACAGTCATGGAACCACTTGTTCCTGGTTTGAGAATGTTTTACATTTACAACCCGTACATCTACAAAAACGTTCGGATTACAAATATACAGTGTTGACCCCACGGCCATGGATGTTACAAGTTAGAACGCCCGGGTCTAAGTACCCGTATCTTCCGTATTGTTCAATAAAAAGCATTTTAATCCAAACGGTGGCCATTTTCTTCGAATTCTTTCCATATGCTTTTGACTACGCGCCCCTATCGGTTCGGAGGTGTATTGCACTCTGAGACATTATACAATAAACGTAAAACAAATAGAAAATGGCCACCGATCGGATTAAAATGGTTTTTTTTATTGAGCAATACAGAAGACACGGGTACTTATACCCAGAGCGTTTCAACTTGTTACATTCATGGCCGTGGGGTCAGCACTTTATATTTTAAATGTGAAGGTTTATGTAGATGTACGGGTTGTAAATGTAAAACACTCTCAAACCATGAACAAGAGGTTCCATGACGCTTGTGACAGACGAGCGTCGATCATGTGAACCATTTGCAGTGGTGGAAAAAGTACTCAAATTATTTACTTAAGTAAAAGTACCAATACTGCAAAATAAAAATACTCTGTTACAAGTAAAAGTCCAGAATTCAAAATTTACTTGAGTAAAAGTACAAAAGTATTGGCATCAAAATGTACTTAAAGTACCAAAAGTAAAAGTACTAAAATGTTTGAAAATAGCAGATCTACAAGCTCACAACGCGTCGCTTCGCGACACGTTGTGAGCTTGTAGATCGGCTATTTTCAAATAGCCTATGTATAAAACAGGGCTAAAGTGGTTAATGTATGTTTCATTATATCATAGTTTATATCTGAAAAGTAACTAGTAACTAATGTTCTCAAATAATTGTAGTGGAGTTAAAGTACAATATTTGCCTCTGAGATGTAGTGGAGTAGAAGTAAAAGTATTGGAAATTGGAAATACTCAAGTAAAGTACAAATACCTCAAAATTGTACTTAAGTACAGTACTTAAGTAAATGTACTTAGTTACTTTCCACCACTGAGTCCATTTGTATGTGTTTATTTTACTCACGTGACAGAAGCAGCTTTGATCCTGGCCGCTGGTTGACTGTTTGTTGTTGTTTTTATGTTTGTTGTCATAATTGTTGTTGTTATTATTGTGTTGTTGTTGTTGGAACCATCCTGAGGCCAGGACCAGACAGAGCCCAAGCAGAACCCCCAGGATCTGGATGTGGATGCTCACTTTCAACAACATCATGACAATAATAACCTATAAATCACCAACTAAACTATACTAATATAATAATAAATGTCAATAATAATAACAATAACAGCCTAATAATAAATCCAGATCCAGCTCAGTTCCTTTTGACCCAAAACAAAACGGTTTGTTATTTAAATGTCTTCATTTTAAACCCTAAACCGTTATAATAAAAGGTATTTTCTTTCTTTCTTTCTTCAAACAGATTAATGTGCCTTTTAATCAGGTAGAATTAGTATCTTCTAGTATTTTACTACAGGATGTTAATGTTAATATATAATAATAATCCACGCCGACACTTCTTTCTGTTTCCTGAAGTCGACACACAGTCCTGAGGCTTTTTGTCCTCCCTCGGCCTCCGTAGAGAGACACGACGATGAGAGCTACGGCGAGCGACGAGGTTCAGGATTCATGAGGAAAAAGAGCAAACCGGTGGAGAAAAAAAACTGTTCTCCTATGCGAGGGTGACCCCTGGTGGCCACCACGGGCAACTGGTGGAAAAGTTCTAGGCTACAATCCAAGACATCCGTATGACGTTGTCAGCCAGGGAGGGGGGGGGGTGGGATCAATCAATCAATCAAACTTTATTTATATAGCACATTTTACACAACGTTAGTTGACCAAAGTGCTGCACAGGTAAAAAGCAGGGGAAAAAAAAAAAGAAAAAAAAAATGGATGGTCGGGGGAGAAGAAAACCACGCCTACTTAGGAGACTATTTGTAGGATTTGTGTACTACTTCGCCTCTAGTGGCTCCAATGGAGAATGTGTATCTTCCTATATTAACAATCTTTGCTACAATGTAGTAGCATAGAGGTATAATATAACTAGAGGGCGGATTGCCCCGCCCCCAGCTATCATTTCAATGAATGTGCTCAGTGGCGTTTTGAAGCACCCGGAAACCTGCCGGAAGTAGAATTATTGGTTCGATTTTGACCACAGATATAGAAACCTAGATACCTCATTGGCCTCTGCAGTTCGTTGGAGCAACTCGTATCGCGGCCGCCATTTTCGCGTAGGCAAACGCACACTCAAAGTGACTACTGGCCAATCACAGCGCTCACAGCGCGTTGACTACTGGCCAATCACAGTGCGTCTTTTCTAAGACCTGTCAGAATCTAGTTGTCCCGCCCCCACCTGCCTCTGATTGGCCTACCGAACGCCCCCTTCTGTGACACACGCGGAAGCTTCAGGGAAGCTCTCCTACGCTAAAATGGCCCCCGTGATACCAATGCCTCAGAGCCGAAGGAGGCGTCTACCTTTATATGTCTATGATTTTGACCACCCGTAGAGTTATGAGCATGCGCACTAGTGTCCTTTTTGCGTTCTACGGCAGCCCGTGTGTCAAGGATTAAACGCGAGATATTTATTAAATACACTCGAGATGCATATTTATATGTAAATGCATATGTATGTATGTATAATATGTTTACATATTTATATGTATAAATATAAATATCTGTCAGTATGTTTTGCGCGTGCATGTATTTCTCCCCGCCTGCAGTTCCAGATTTGGCCACTGGGGTGGCAGCTTCAATGTTTCTCAGCAACTCTGGGGGCTTGTGTAGTAGGCTCTATGCACAGCGGCCATATTGGAAAGAAAAAGGCCAAATTGGCCAAATTGTCAAATAATATTATTAGAGGCAAAAATTGTGAAAATAGCAGATCTACAAGCTCTTGTAGATCTGCTATTTTCAAAATGCTTATCTGTGGAACTGGGTCAAATTAATGTAATGCCTCAACTTCTACATTCCAAGTGCTTATCAGGTTGGGGGGTCCAGTTCAAATATGATTATTTTGGGGGTCCCCAGTTCAAGTTAGGTGCCCGTGCCATCGATGATGTCACTGGTAGGCAGGTTTCTGAACTGTCCACAGCCGTCCTCTGAGACACAGAGTGAGTAGACAGACATGATGCCTCTTGCCCTCTTATGTGTTTTTCTTTTCTTTTCTTTTTTCTCTCCCCCCTCCCTTTGTTTGTATTCTGTCTTTTAGTTTGAGTTGTTTTGTTCTGTGTAAGTGGATGTGTTCGTTCCTGTACTATGGCCTTGGTGGGGATCCTAGATTGAGGACAGCACTGTCGACAGCTGCCCACATGATACACCTGAAAAATGATAAATAAAGTTATATAAAAAAAATAAAGAAATGATGCCAAATTAGTTGCAGTAATAGTAGTGTGGTAGTAATAATAATACTTCTGTCGGGACCACTAAATGTATAAAGACAACTCATGAACGATATATTTATTGAATATAAAATGAGCAATATATTTATTATGGTTTGGCTTTGAATTGGATCTGCTTTTGGGTACTCTGATAAAGTACTCTGATAAAGTACTCTGATAAAGTACTCTGATAAAGCACATCTCCCGACCATAGGGACTCCCAATCCCCTCCATATGTAACACCCGGGCCGATAGGGGTTACTAACATACATGAATGTAACACTACTCGACTACGCCAGTTGGAATTGCATCAACAACCAATTAAGGCTTTAATTAACACACCAGAAGATACGAAATGGACATTTTATTTTCATTTAAATTACAATTTAGGCCACGTTATGACAGATTAGTTCCAATCATCCTCAAGATACCATATATAAAATATAATGCAGCGGTAAAGAAAAATAAAGCATACACAGCATACATAGGGCTTTTCACATTAGTAGTTAGTTTCACTGCACTGCAAATAGCACCACACAACTGAGAGGTTACTGCAATATAACTTCTACATGGCAAACATGGAGGAACAATCTTCATTCAGTGGGTTAAACAATACACAATACAATACTTCAATACTTATAAGAACACATCATCATTACGTGCACGTAATAAACTTACCACAGGACAAGCAGAGTGAGCGGACCATTGCAGAAAGCTGCAAAGTGACTGAGTCCCAACAATATACATAGTCACATTATTGACCCCCAATCATGTACTTTTAACATGTTACCAGTAATTAAAAATCATTATTAAAACATACCATGGTCATGCTGGACCACTCTGCTTGCCTGTACAAAACAAATCTCCTTTTGAACTCCAACTTCCTGCTTTTAAAAGCACTCCCAGACCATGATTGGACTGCATCATATTGGCTCACCAATCCTGATGCACCAAGTCTTACATACACACCTGCACTCAAGAACACAATAAATCACATCATTGGTGTCAGTGACACAAACACATCCACACATTACTGGGGGTGTAAGTCATTACATACACTAGAAACTGCACCCGGTTACACATAGTACAACCATAGGGACTCCCAATCCCCCCCACAGTACAACCATAGGGACTCCCAATCCCCCCCACAGTACAACCATAGGGACTCCCAATCCCCCCCACAGTACAACCATAGGGACTCCCAATCCCCCCACAGTACAACCATAGGGACTCCCAATCCCCCCCATAGTACAACCATAGGGACTCCCAATCCCCCCCATAGTACAACCATAGGGACTCCCAATCCCCCCCATAGTACAACCATAGGGACTCCCAATCCCCCCCATAGTACAACCATAGGGACTCCCAATCCCCCCCATAGTACAACCATAGGGACTCCCAATCCCCCCCATAGTACAACCATAGGGACTCCCAATCCCCCCCATAGTACAACCATAGGGACTCCCAATCCCCCCCACAGTACAACCATAGGGACTCCCAATCCCCCCCATAGTACAACCATAGGGACTCCCAATCCCCCCCATAGTACAACCATAGGGACTCCCAATCCCCCCCATAGTACAACCATAGGGACTCCCAATCCCCCCCATAGTACAACCATAGGGACTCCCAATCCCCCCCACAGTACAACCATAGGGACTCCCAATCCCCCCCACAGTACAACCATAGGGACTCCCAATCCCCCCACAGTACAACCATAGGGACTCCCAATCCCCCCCATAGTACAACCATAGGGACTCCCAATCCCCCCCATAGTACAACCATAGGGACTCCCAATCCCCCCCACAGTACAACCATAGGGACTCCCAATCCCCCCACAGTACAACCATAGGGACTCCCAATCCCCCCCATAGTACAACCATAGGGACTCCCAATCCCCCCCATAGTACAACCATAGGGACTCCCAATCCCCCCCACAGTACAACCATAGGGACTCCCAATCCCCCCCACAGTACAACCATAGGGACTCCCAATCCCCCCACAGTACAACCATAGGGACTCCCAATCCCCCCCATAGTACAACCATAGGGACTCCCAATCCCCCCATAGTACATAAACAGCAGATCCAAAGCCACAGGTGGTAGCTGGGGTGGTGGAGGGTGAGCAGCAATTTTAGCAACAGCAATGAATAGCAGTAACAGTGTGTGTGCAGCAAAAGCAAGCAGGATGAGAAGTGCAAGCTTCCATCTTAACACTAGCATGACTGGGGTTTCATTATCCCACACATTGTCTGAAAAACGGTCTTTTTGATCCCCAAATCAGGCTATTCTATTGGTCACTGTCTCCCCTCTGTGCTCCAGACGAGCTCACACCTTCTCCCCCAAACAGTGGGGGGTTCCATTGTCTTCTAAATAGCTATTAACATCTCAATTGCACTCTGCTGAGTCAGTGAGCTCACTCACATATGTTGTTGCAGGCAGGCAGAAACATTATAAAATAGGCTAACTTGTAATGGTAGCTGCAGATTCTGTATGTAAAATCTTTATTTAAAAAAGCGTATAAAACAGCCCAATCTGTCACAACTCTTCAGTGAAACATGGAGCCTATATGAACACTGAAGCCACTGTCTAATTACGTGACTATCTCCATTGTCCAAAACACATGGATATCTCTTGACAAACCTATATTATTATTATTCATAATAATAATATTCACATTATTGTCTGAGCATAAAGCTCTCATTCTATCAGCTGTCCACGTCGCTGACAAACCCGTCTCCTCTCCTCCTCCCTGTCAGCGCAACAAGTCAACACATCGCTATGTTCCACAAATGTGCTCATTCCTGCTCTACTCCTGCGCTAAATATCTGATCTACAAACATAAAACAGTCGCTGCCTGACGAGCCCTATGCTTGTAGATCAGATCTGTTGGCACAGCCAGTGGGGTGCCAAATTTTGCGAGAGAAATAAGCAGTCAGGTCTGAATGAAAATGTTACTGCATGCGTCGTTGTGCCCTGAGAAAACAGTGAGGCATGAATGGGATTTATAGCCGAGGCTAATTTGCAACCCCAGTCCCTGTAGACCTTTCTATATAAATATTTACCTAATAAAAAATAATTTACAAAAGGACATGCATGAAGCTCTAATCTAAACAAGTATGAAAAGATATTTATATCTGCAAAGTAACTAGTAACTAAAGTTTTCAAATAATTGTAGTGGAGTAAAAGTACAAGATTTGCCTCTGAGCTGTAGTGGAGTAGAAAAGTATTACCATTATAATGTAATTATATAATTATTATAATAATAATAATAGAAAGACGTGAAAGCAGACATGTGGCAACATAGACTCAGCGAGTCTGCTCGTCTACGGGCCGCTCTGCGGGGGGTCTGGAGGTGTGAACTGCTCTTCCCTGGGGGAGAGAGGGTGAGAGCGGTCAATTTAGCCGAAATATAACGGCTGGGATGGTATATATGGTATATATTTCATATTTATAATACGTTTCAGAAAGAAAGAAAAAAACGGAGATGATTTGAAACAAATATTTAGGAAAAGTCATGAAAGGGGAACTTTCTCAGAGCTTCATGAGAGAAGATAATCCACTTTCAATTCTCAAAACCGGTCATATTGATGGCTGAGTCACGCAAGTGTTAAATAGAGCGGTCTGAGAATGCAATGAGTGTGATTGGATGAGTGAATGTGAACGTGGAACCGAGGCGGCCGGTCCAATGGTAGGACCACCAACAACTGCACAGAGTCCCCTGACAGAACTTCCTCTGCGCTTGTCTGTGAAAGGCGCGACGCTCATTAGTTCCTTTGAAACGCTGAGGAAGGCCGACGTGCCGAAACGCATTCCGTTTCTCTATAGACTGCTGCTGCTGTGAACTAGCCTCGCGTAGCCAGACTCTATCACTGCGTGGATAGGAGTCTGGTGCTTCTATGAGGATATTTTTTTCTCCCAAGGGGCGAGATCAAAACAACCAATTACAGTCTCCCATATTTGAATACTGGGCCCTGATTGGTCACCCCAGACTTCGGGAGCAGGAAATGGATTCACAACGGAGCGGTGCCAGACCCAAATCGCAGAGGGCAACTTTGTTTCGCACTGGCAGATTGGTCTGGTCCCAGGCTAGCTGTGAACCTACGCTATTAAAAAAGAAATGAAGAAATCACTGAAGAGTGAGGATAATCCTTTCATAGTAATAATAATAATAACATTTATTGGTGTCTCCGAGAGAAGTTGTATTATTTATTATTTCATACAGCTCAAAGTGATTTACATAAAATACAAAAAAACAGGAAACAGATTAAAAGGTATTAAACAAGGAAAACAACTTTATTAAAGGAGTAGTTCACCTCAAAATGAACTTGAATTCATTTTGTATTTATTATTCCTGATCCAATATTCTAATATTTGATGTGAACATGAGGTTAAACTTGACAACAGCAACACTGTGTTAGAAAGCCTGTTTATTTCCCTTTTAAATGGAGCCACATTTGTAAAGAACATGTATTTCTGGGGTTGTTGGTTGGACCCATGAAGAATGGACAGCGTGCCACCAAGTGACCAAGTGATGCGCCGTGAGCTTGTAGATTTTGAGGGTTACAAAATCGTGGGATTAAACTTTTAGAAAAATAAATAAATAAAATAGAAAAAGTAGCAGATCTACAAGCTCGCCGCGTTTCAAGGTTGTAGATTTGCTACTTTTGATGCTTTTGTGTGACGCTGTGTGATGGAAGTAGTAGCCTGGCACGGCCAGACTACTATCACTGCGTAGATATTAGTCTGGAATCTCTGTGTGGAACCTGCATCTCCAATGAACCTGCGGATTAAAAAAATAATAATAACTCTGTTTGGTCTCTGTGTGAATTCACATGAAAGGACTCAATGTGTGTGTGTGTGTGTACAGTAGCCCTAATACACTAGGGTAGTTAATACCCTCACATGTTCTCCCCGTGTCTCCTAGGGTAGGTAACCTCACAAAAACATGCAGTAATCTTGGTCTCTATGTAACATGGTTAATAATGCTTCCACTTGCCCAGACATCAAATGTGTATTGTGAGCTAGTGCTCTGTCACTTTAAGAGAATTGGCGGCTGCCTCTAAGGGAATGACGTCACCTACCTGCTTCCTAGTCTATCTCTACTATGAGAGCGGTAGGTTGTGTTCATAATACTGTGCAGATTATTTCATTTATTTTGTTCGTTTTCAGTCATAACTGTGCAGGATATTAATACATATGTACCCAGAGTTGTGTAGGCACAGCCTGATCATTTTGATTGTATTTTCATTGTACTGTATCTGTTCTATTTGCAGCATTTGTTATGTGGAAACACATTCAGGGCAGACCAGTGATGTGCCTTATTTGTCTGTTTATCAGGTACATATTATAATTGTTTTCATTATTATTTCCTAGTCTATCTCTACTATGAGAGCGCATTTGTTATGTGGAAACACATTCAGGGCAGACCAGTGATGTGCCTTATTTGTCTGTTTATCAGAATAAATCGACTCAACTGAGATTCCTGGTCTGTGGTGCTTTACAACACAACGCAAGATCACGTCTGTTACATCTATACTGCCTCCCCCTGGTCAGCCGGGGCGCCTGATGGAGGGGTATAGAGTGTTTGTTCAGTAACAGTGTTAAATAGCTCTATATCGTGATAGTAATCGTTGCTATAGAGTGTTTGTTCAGTAACAGTGTTAAATAGCTCTATATCGTGATAGTAATCATTACTATAGAGTGTTTGTTCAGTAACAGTGTTAAATAGCTCTATATTGTGATAGTAATCATTGCTATAGAGTGTTTGTTCAGTAACAGTGTTAAATAGCTCTATATTGTGATAGTAATCATTGCTATAGAGTGTCTGTTCAGTAACAGTGTTAAATAGCTCTATATTGTGATAGTAATCATTGCTATAGAGTGTTTGTTCAGTAACAGTGTTAACTAGCTCTATATTGTGATAGTAATCGTTGCTATAGAGTGTGTGTTCAGTAACAGTGTTAAATAGCTCTATATTGTGATAGTAATCATTGCTATAGAGTGTCTGTTCAGTAACAGTGTTAAATAGCTCTATATTGTGATAGTAATCATTGCTATAGAGTGTTTGTTCAGTAACAGTGTTAAATAGCTCTATATTGTGATAGTAATCATTGCTATAGAGTGTTTGTTCAGTAACAGTGTTAAATAGCTCTATATTGTGATAGTAATCGTTGCTATAGAGTGTGTGTTCAGTAACAGTGTTAAATAGCTCTATATTGTGATAGTAATCATTGCTATAGAGTGTCTGTTCAGTAACAGTGTTAAATAGCTCTATATTGTGATAGTAATCATTGCTATAGAGTGTTTGTTCAGTAACAGTGTTAAATAGCTCTATATTGTGATAGTAATCATTGCTATAGAGTGTCTGTTCAGTAACAGTGTTAAATAGCTCTATATTGTGATAGTAATCATTGCTATAGAGTGTCTGTTCAGTAACAGTGTTAAATAGCTCTATATTGTGATAGTAATCGTTGCTATAGAGTGTTTGTTCAGTAACAGTGTTAAATAGCTCTATATTGTGATAGTAATCGTTGCTATAGAGTGTCTGTTCAGTAACAGTGTTAAATAGCTCTATATTGTGATAGTAATCATTGCTATAGAGTGTCTGTTCAGTAACAGTGTTAAATAGCTCCATATTGTGATAGTAATCATTACTATAGAGTGTGTGTTCAGTAACAGTGTTAAATAGCTCTATATTGTGATAGTAATCGTTGCTATAGAGTGTTTGTTCAGTAACAGTGTTAAATAGCTCTATATTGTGATAGTAATCGTTGCTATAGAGTGTTTGTTCATTAACAGTGTTAAATAGCTCTATATTTTGATAGTAATCATTGCTATAGAGCAGCGATGTCAAACTGGTGTTTCGCGGGCAATTTCTGGCCCGCGACGTTGTCAAATCTGGCCCGCGAGGTGATTTGAGAAAACGCCATTTAATACTACCTCTGGAGAGAAAAAAAGCTTCTTAGGCTGCCTGGGTCTGAATACTGGACCAACTTGTTCTATGAGAACAATGGCCAAGCCGTGAATCCACGGCCATGGTCATTAACATACAGAGGACCATCACCATTCAACTCTACCTGTACTGGAGAGAGCGCTTTTTCAACAGCATCACAAATCCAGTAAAACACCGTTGTATGGAGAAGTATATATCAGTTGCGTCTCTCATCTGGAGTAGAGAGAGTGGCTGCATTCCTCCCCTCACCTCCCTCACCTCCCTCACCCCTCACACAGCACCGTCTCAACTGAAGAAGTGAGAAAGAAATACCCTACAAACTTTCTAACCATTGCTGCTGTTCTCATCTTGAGTAGAATCCACTTGTCAGAGGGTGTAACATTAGTAGGATAACCACAGGGATAGTTAAGAGACTGCAGGGCAAAATAATTAACACCAGCTGTGAACGCTTGACTTTGATTGTGCGTGAGTGTGTGCGTGCGTGTGTGCGTGTGTGTGCGTGTGTGTGTGTGCGTGTGCGTGTGTGCGCGCGTGTGTGTGTGTGCCTGTGTCTTTCTGAAATTAAACTGAAAGTAACTTCTCCAAAAGGAAGGAATGGCAGGCCTAATATTATTAATGCATTTTGTCTGTGTGCAATAATGCAACTGCAGACATTATATTGCCTTTTGTTAGGCTATTCAATATTAGTTTAGTTTCTTGAAATCATATTTATTTAATTTGGAATCATTCAACTGTATGGCATGCTAATGTTTTGAGACATATTGTATTATATTACTACACAGTAGTAAATAAATAATTCTACACAATAAATAAATATATTTTAAATAACTGATCTAAATATGGATTATACTTATGATAAGTTTTGCCATAATCATGTAGCTCTACAACAGAGGCATAGCCATGACAGCAATGGTACAAAATAATATTTAAAATAATGTATATATATATTGTTTAAATAATAATTTTCAGCCATTCGGCCAAGTGTTTCCTATATTCGGTATTCGGTTTCGGCCAAGAATTTGATATACTGTAGTTATAGCAGTGACTGAGATGTAGTGGAGTAGAAGTAAAAGTACTAGAAATTGAAAATACTCTAGTAAAGTAATAATACCTCAAATCTTTACTGAAGTAACAGTACTTGAGTAAATATAATTAGTTACTTTACACCACTGTTGTTCTATAAATCTAATTATTTTGCTGGAAAAAATTCTGGCACTGTAGTGAAAACGTGGCTTAAAACATGGTAATCATTACCTAACCACCCACACACATTACCAGGTATTGTTTAATTTCAAATTGAATTATTCTACTTAAAATTGTTTATTGGGGCTCCTTACAAAATGCATTGTTTGTTTTTAATGTCAATAATTAAAGTAGCTATTCTTTAAAAAAAAAAGTAATCTACGTAGTTAGTGGCAGTGTCTGAGACAACAGATGCTGACTGAATGCGTGTGAGCGCGCATGCGCGTCCGCAACTGGTTTCGGCCCACATCAAGTCACCATTTGACCAATTCGGCCCCGACCCCAAAATGAGTTTGACACCCCTGCTATAGAGTGTTTGTTCAGTAACAGGAGTCTCCATGTCTCACCAACAATTTATGTTACAGACCTGTAAGAGTCCATTTGGTTCCATTTGTACACTCTCAGAGTTACAGACCTGTAAGGGTCCATTTGGTTCCATGTTTACACTCTCAGAGTTACTTTTTCAAATTAAGAACCCCAAAATGAATATGTATTTATAACCAGTGTAGATTTAACAATGAAACATGGTATTAATACATGTTTCAGTACATAACTGATACATTGTGACAATGATGATTTCACTACACAACTCTTTCACACATCCAAGGGGTAGTGTTAGAACATGAATAGTCAACCCATCCTCTATCAGACCGTCCATCATTATAATAGTAAACACAGTCATGGTCTCCTCCTCCATCAGGCTCACCAGGTAACCAGAACCTGTAGAAATAAAGAACATTTCATTCATTTCAATACATTTACAACAATGATTTATTTTCTCTCTAAATGTTTAGTTTTTTAACCTCTTAAACCCTGGAGTCTCTATGTGGAGCATGTTACTATAGATGAACATAATGTGAAAAGTCTTTCTTTCTTTCTTTCTTTCTTTCTTTCTTTCTTTCTTTCTCTATCTCTCCCCTCTCACGTTCTCTCTCTCTCTCTCTATCTCCCCCCTCTCTCTCTCTCTCTCTCTCTCTCTCTCTCTCTCTCTCTCTCTCTCTCTCTCTCTCTCTCTCTCTCTCTCTCTCTCTCTCTCTCTTTCCTTCTCTTTCCCTCTTTCTCTCTCTCTCTCTTCCTCTCTCTCTTCCTCTCTTTCTCTACCTACCTCTATCGCTCGCTCTCTCTCTCTCTGTCTCTCTCTCTACACCTCCTCTCTCTCTCTCTCTCTCTCTCTCTCTCTCTCCCTTTCTTTCTTTCTTTCTTTCTTTCTTTCTTTCTTTCTTTCTTTCTCTATCTCTCCCCTCTCTCCCCTATCTATCTCTTCCCCTCTCTCTCTCTCTCTCTCTCTCTCTACCCCCTCTCTCTCTCTCTCTCTCTCTCCCCCCTCTCTCTCTCTCTTCATCTCTCTCTATTAAAGGGACTACACCATTAATTTTTACTTTTCCTTCTTTTTTGTGTGTTTTTGGTCTCCCCTACCCCTCTTCTATCCCAAAAATACCCCAGTTTGAACACTCAGGCTTTCACAGCATATCTGGGGTTTTCTGTAAATTGGTCTCAAAACAGACCAAACTGATTTTCACCCAGACGTGACGTCACGTCTGGTACAATCCCTCCCATTTTTTCAGTTCCAAAAAAAAAAAAAAAAAAAAATCACACAGAACCAGGAGATAACATGCATACAAACTGGCTCAATAGCGCCCCGTGCCAAACAGGACAATGTGGTATTGCAGGTGAAAGTGCTTTATAAGCCAGAGAGAAGTTAGTTGGAATGAGTATATCTGAGGCTTGATTTAGGCTCAAACCTTTTGAAAAACGTTTGAGGGACATAAACAATATGATATTAAATATTATTATAATTTTTGGGCTGTGAAACCGCCCTTATATGTGAGGTTTGGATATTTGCACCCCAAATCCTGCGCTGTGATTGGCCACCAGTGTACCCCCCTAACCCTGCACCGTGATTGGCCAATCACAGTCTATTCAGGACTGTGATTGGCTAGGGAAACATGACAATTGTGCATAGCCCTATAAATAGGACTATGCACTTAAAACAAACACATTTATGGGTTTTTTTTAAGTTAGGGGTGTTGGTCCACAATATTACTTTTCTTTAAGTGAACTTCCATCACTGTGATGACCACTGTGACCACACCGCCCACTTCACACTGGGTGTGATTTTTTAAATTCATGGTGTAGATCCTTTAATGAAGTTAAAGTCTTACGTTGGTGAGGTCAGTGGAGTTCCATCCACCCACTTAAAGGATCCTTCCTCTTCTCTGTCAGTCAACCCAATCCACACCCACGGGTTTCTGGGAGCAACTCTCTCAACAAGGTCCTGGACAGAAAAGCTGCTGGTTACTTAAAGCTACAATCAGTGAGTTTTATGTCTTCTCCTTGCAACTATAAATGGTAAATGGTGCATTTATATAGCGCCTTTATCCAAAGCGCTTTACATAGATTGTGCATTACATTCACCCATTCACACACCGATGGAGGAGGAAACCATGTAAGGCACCAACCTGCTCATCAGGAGCAACTAGGGGTTCAGCGTCTTGCTCAAGGACACTTCTACACTAACTCTGGGGGAGCCCCCCAGCCCGGGATCGAACTGGGAACCTTGAGGTTTCCAGTTCACTCTACCCCTGAGCCACTGCCGCCCCTATAAGACACAAGATCTGAACCCGGGTCTCTGGTGTGGGTAACACCAGAACACATAACCTTGTCAACCAGTAGGTTTAGTAGGTAGTGTAGTGAGACAACCTCCAACCACTGTATATGTACTTTAACATACTCTACCATACAGATTGTATAAGTTATATAGTATTAACATACTCTACCATACAGATTGTATAAGTTATATAGTATTAACATACTCTACCATACAGATTGTATAAGTTATATAGTATTAACATACTCTACCATACAGATTGTATAAGTTATATTGTATTAACATACTCTACCATACAGATTGTATAAGTTATATTGTATTAACATACTCTACCATACAGATTGTATAAGTTATATAGTATTAACATACTCTACCATACAGATTGTATAAGTTATATAGTATTAACATACTCTACCATACAGATTATATAAGTTATATTGTATTAACATACTCTACAATACAGATTGTATAAGTTATATAGTATTAACATACTCTACCATACAGATTGTATAAGTTATATAGTATTAACATACTCTACCATACAGATTATATAAGTTATATTGTATTAACATACTCTACCATACAGATTGTATAAGTTATATAGTTCTAGATTGCAGCTTTAAGTACAAACTGTACAATAGATTTGTCTCGGAACATATTATATCATGCACTAATGCACACACACACACACACACACACACACACACACACACACACACACACACACACACACACACACACACACACACACCTGTTTTTCTTTGCTCTTCATGATGATCAGGTCTGCTTGTTTGTCTCTACAGTCTTGTCTGCTCTTATCCCAGGTTTTCTTCTCAGTAGGTTTAGAGATGTAATAACACACACCACCATCTAATGTAAATCCATGTGGTTCTAATAACAAAAAGAATGGATTGATTAATTGAATACTTTATTAGTCAGAAATGTAAAACAGCCTGTGGTACAGTAAGACATTAAGAGCCCTATGCTGCGCCCAAGTCACACTACCCCAGTGGCGTAAGGCAGAATCGCGGGGCCTCCCCGCGGGAGTTTCACGTGAGGCCCACGCGCGCGTGCATGTGCGTGCACAACACGCACATGCGGGTCTAATTCGGGTCTAATTCGGTCTAATTCGGGTCTAATTCGGTTCTATTTGACCAATATAAATCAACTTTTTCTTTTTTTTTGCTGTAGAAATATTTGTATCAACGCAGGCGGGGCCCCCCCCTGCTGGTGGCCCCCCCGCACCGCAGCACTTGCTGCCCCTCCGTTACGCCACTGCACTACCCACTATTTGGGGATTTAGCATGGCCGTGGCCAAGTTGCTATCAGCCTTATCCCTAAAACACCTGCGCTACCCGTTACATTATGCATGGATGTGGTTTGGGCGTTACATTAATAAAACCAATCAGCGTGCCAGGTGCCATTGCCTTTAAGAAGAGCACAAGCCGTTATATCCAGTGCTATCTTACGCTCTCTCCCTCTCTGCCCATGGAAGAGCGAAGAGACAGTCCCACGTTGCCTTGGAATAAAATTATATTTCATTCACAGAATTATCAAAGATCAAACTACCTCTTATTTGTCTTTAATAAGCTTAACTGGCAACTGCTGATAAAAACACAACTTATTGACACAAGGAATTAACAGTCACACTTTTGTGCGTTAAAGTCAAATTGTAATGACAATCACTTCATTCAGAAGTGTTGTTTAACTCTGCAGCCTCAAGGCCTTTCCATATGTAATATCAGACACTACGCTACCCGACTCTTGGGTCATAAGCTCTAGCCTTTGATTGCCTTTCAATAAAACCACATTTGATAGACATAAGTATCACCCGCATGTTAATGATTATAGAGAATGTTATATTATTGTAATCGGTTCTTTATTTCCTGCGCAATGGATTCATAAAACTGTCGTTTCGAGCGAATGGCTGTCTGCAGCATAAATCATTGTGACACTCTCACTTCTGCTGATTGTACGATCAATCAATCATTCATTGTATCAAAGAGATTTGTTCAGAATTAGGAGTGAGGTAGAGCTCTTAATGTTGTGCGCCCGCCCGACTCCTGACATTTCCATTGTAGGCGCACTCTACCAAACAGATTTGGCCTAGCGGATGGTTTTAGAATCCGCTATGCACTTTCCCATATGTGGGCAAGATAGCAAGTTTAGGGATAGCGCAACAACATCCCCATGGCCACACCTCCAGGCGCAAATAACGGAGTTGACATAATGTATAGCGGGTTGCGCGGCCGTAAGATACCGTTTGGGGATAGCGCCAGCTGCCTTGTGCGTAATTAACGGGTAGCGGTTAGTGCCAAGGTAAAGTGCAGGGCGGAATGTAGGGCCCTAAAGCTAAAAGGATAACATAGACGTTTTTTCAGGGCCAATTTAGAAAGAAAGCAGTGATTCATATCCTTTAATAGATGCCAGAGTAGTAGAACGAGAGTTTTCCCACGTTTGAACTAAATATGGGAGGTACCGAATCATGTTCACTCCCTCTAGTGGCTGTGGGTGTCACTCACTTTTATTTATTTTTATTTTTAAAATAAAGTTAGTCCTTTTTTTTTCATTTGCTCAGATTAATGATAAATGATGAACAAGATGAAAGAACAATGAATAAAAACAGTAATGTCTCACTGACCACACAGCCTCCTCTTCAGCTCTTCTGGGCTTTCAGTTGGTGTGGTTTCAGTTGGTGTGGTTTCAGTTGGTTTGGTACATCTGGACTCTAAGTCGTCACAATGTCTAGTCAGGTTGTTGTATCTGGACTGTAGCTGGTCCAGGTCTTTGACCAGCTTGTCTTTCTCTTTCATCCATTCTGTAAGAAGGACAATCAACAAACTGAAGAGTTTTACGTACAACTGTGTTCTGATGTGCCCTCCTCAAGGTGCGTTCAGACCTGAAGATATATATGTTTTCTAGTCGCTTCATTCGCTTCACTTTGGTCGCTCTGGTAGGTAAAAACAATATGTACCGTCGCTCCAGTAGCTTGTTTGTGACGCGGCCGTGGGAAAAATCACCCTTGTTGTCAAAAACACAGCGACCGACCGTGTGTTTTCCACTGTCCTGGACCACTGTCCTGCCTGGACATGACAGAGCACAGAGCAGGTCCTGGTCCTCCCCGCTCCCATCATGTCACCTCAATACAACATTTGTTGACTCAAATACCAATTGGTAATTTACCATGTTAATTTAACTATGTAAATGGTCCCGGGTCCATTTGGTTCTATTATGTGTAGGTTACCCTCTCTGGGTAACAATAACATAAACACCCGAAATGAGCCTATGTTCTATTTCATGACTAAAGGTAGCTTACAACGTTATTTATCCATCTCATCATCGTTTATAATCAAGCTGTCAAAAACACAGACCGAGTCGGGGGGGTGTTTTACCTCATTCCCAGCCAGCAGCTGTAGCCTATTGCCTGGGGAGATTGAGCAGGACCACCTAAGGATAGGATAGTTCCTTTAACAGGTCCGTTCATGAAAGTCCTTACGGTCTTGTTTCCAATGAGGGCCTGTGAGCAATTAGGGGTTAAGAGTCTTGCTCAGGGACAAATTTCATTTCATCGACACATTTGCTGGCCTGGCTTGGAATCGTACCTGGGGCAACCAGGGCCTCTGGCTCCCTAGGCGGGATCACTAACCACTCAGCTATGGCCCCACCTACTGCCCGGGGAGATTGAGCAGGACCACCTACTGCCCGGGGAGATTGAGCAGGACCACCTACCGCCCGCTCGGTGAGGTGTCACCTTCGGCTCGTGACACGGGAGTGAATAGAACGCAGTGTGTTGACAGGGACTAGATTTCATAGACATAAGTATCACCCACATGTTACTGATTATAGAGAATGTTATATTATTGTAATCCGTTCCTTTATTTCCTGCGCAATGGATTCATAAGTGTGTTGACGGGGACTAGATTTATTTTCCAAGCACATAGGATACAACAACAAGAATAAAATGTACACAGGGACACCTCCGGTGTTAATTTAACTTTGGGAGTGTAACCAAATGGACCCGATCGTTCCATTTTGTACCTCAGGGTTACGAAAACAAGACGGCTTGGTTAAATACATTTAACTTAACTCCTGCTATACTATATCATTTATGAGCAGAATTAGTTCCTATGTCTCTGCAAAGGGCGTGTAGCTTATATTGTCTTTCAGTTGGAGCTGGAAGAATGAAACCAAATATCCTACAGCAGGGGTCTTCAACGTTTTCAGGCTAAGGACCCCCTAGCTGAGAGAGAGATGAAGCAGGGACCCCCTCGATATTGTATAGAATTGTGTTTCAGATGTAACTTTTTTTGTTTACTTGGTCTGCTCTTTTTTCCCTCTACACCTATACACCTCTTTGCCAAAAATGGCCGATCTACAAGCTCACAACGCCTCGCAGCGCGAGGCGTTGTGAGCTTGTAGATCTGCTATTTTTGCCTAAAGTTCTCCTCAGAAAAGGGATGCTTTGGCGGACCCCCTGTAGTAACTCTGAGGACCCCCTAGGGGTCCTGGACCCCCTGTTGAACACCCCTGTCCTACAGAACAATATCAATGCTGATTGGCTCTCTCTTGGGACCTGTTTGTACTGCTGTGTATGTTAATCCCTGACGCTGCATGTTTATTGATCAGTGCTGTGGTTTTCAGCCTTTTTCATGCCAAGGACCCCTAAATTGATATACATTTGGCCGCGGACCCCCATCTGAAGATATTTTGTGCCAAGGACCCCCAGAAGCCAAGATTTGAGTTAAAAATGTTCGCTTTAAAAACATATAAATATTCAAAGATATGCACACATTTTCAAGATTTTTCAAAAATAGCAGATCTACAAGCTCATAGCGCGGCACTCTATGAGCTTGTAGATCTGCTATTTTTGAATAGCCAAAGCTAAGTGGTTGAAACGATTGTGATGCTATGTTAAAGACGGGGTGCCGTGATTTTCAGTGATCCCCCCCCCCCCTAAAACATGATCATCAGGTATTATGGTTATACTGGGAGGAAGATTTTTTTCAAAAAAGTGTACAGAAATGGTTAAAATTATGTTTTTATGTGGACACGCCTCCAGTTCATTAAGTATACCTGGTTCTCACCTTAGCACCTCCTCCACCACCTTAGCACCACCCACCTGTCTTAGTCCCTCCTCCTCCTCATGCCCACACCTGTTGTGTTATGATAATGAGGGGGAGGGTATGTTTTTACTATGTCACTAAAGCGCTGTTTCTCTATTGGCACGTTTGACCCTCAAGGTTTCAGCCTCCAGGAAGAAACTCAAAATAGTCAGAGAAGACATAAAACACCATAAAAACACCACCAGGGGGCTTAATGAAGTTCTATCAACCTCATAGACACATGAAAAACAGAAAAAGTGCAAAAACATGGCACCAGCTCTTCAACTAATTTCACTATAACTCATTTCAATGGGGACCCCCTAGTATTCCCCCAAGGACCACTGGTGGTCCCCGGACCACTGGTTGAAGACCAGTGGATTAGTATGTTCTATTGCATGAGTTTGGTGCCAGGCCTGTCCTCCTCTCTTTCCCCACTAGTTACCTTGGTAGTACTGTGTGTACGGACCCCCCCCCCCCTTCCCTATTAGGAGAGTAACTGTTACTTGTCACTTTATTTTCATAATCCTTGCCTTACTGACTATTGCCCTGATATTTTAATCATCTATGTATTATATAGCTCTTGTTTAATAAAGTATTCTATTTGTCCACAAACTGCCTCTGGTATATTGTTCCTGTTTAAGGGAAGTGGACTATACCCCTTATTTTATACTTTGGCTATTCAAAAATAGCAGATATACAAGCTCATAGCGCGGCACTGAGTGCCGCGCTATGAGCTTGTTGATCTGCTATTTTTGAAAAATCGTGATTTTTTTTTGCAAATCTTTGAGTATCATTTTCTTTTCAAGCGAACATCTGTGACTGTCAAATGTAAACAAATTTTGAATTTTCAAAAGTGCGTTTTTTGGGCGGATTTTGTTAGTTTTTTTCCGGTGTTTTGGTTACTTTATTTCGGTTTTAGGGTTAGGGTTAGGGTTAGGTTATTTAATTCTTATTTTTGCCTGATTTTACCGATTTATTATCAAAAAAAATACATATATTATTATTATTATTTATTTATTTTTAAGTGGAGGGTATGAAGTCACGGATCTGTGAGAGTGAGGGTGTCGCGTCGTACGAACAGTGAATGGCCGTGACGCCCCTGCCTCCTGCCCCCTCCACAAGCGGGAGGTGGCATAGTCATAGTCAGGGAGGTGGCATAGTCATAGGGAGGTGGCATAGTCATAGTCAGGCATATTATTTAGCTCAAGTTACTACAACATTAAACACTGTCATCTCTTACATGCGTTGATTGAACACCATTCTGGTCTAATTACCTTTCCTTTCTTTCGTTGAGTTCTCCACCTGGTCTTCAAAGGTACTGAGTCTGTTGTGGAGGATCTGGACCTGGTCTTCAGAGGTACTGAGTCTGGTCTGGAGGCTCTGGATCAGTGTATGGTTGCAGCAGCTAAACGTAAATTCAGTCCTAAGTTAGGGCTTAAAGGAATAGTTCACCCAAGAAATTACTTTATATGTATCGTTTATCTATCCGGTGTTGTCTTTGACTTGAGCAAGAGTTTTAATTTGTAAAACTTTCCTTAACGCTAATAAGTTTGAACTTAGTGTGAGTCTAACTAAGATAAGTTTGAACTTAGTGTGAGTCTAACTAAGATAAGTTTGAACTTAGTGTGAGTCTAACTAAGATACGTTTGAACTTAGTGTGAGTCTAACTAAGATAAGTTTGAACTTAGTGTGAGTCTAACTAAGATACGTTTGAACTTAGTGTGAGTCTAACTAAGATAAGTTTGAACTTAGTGTGAGTCTAACTAAGATAAGTTTGAACTTAGTGTGAGTCTAACTAAGATAAGTTTGAACTTAGTGTGAGTCTAACTAAGATACGTTTGAACTTAGTGTGAGTCTGACTAAGATACGTTTGAACTTAGTGTGAGTCTGACTAAGATAAGTTTGAACTTAGTTTGAGTCTGACTAAGATACGTTTGAACTTAGTGTGAGTCTGACTAAGATAAGTTTGAACTTAGTTTGAGTCTGACTAAGATACGTTTGAACTTAGTGTGAGTCTGACTAAGATAAGTTTGAACTTAGTTTGAGTCTGACTAAGATACGTTTGAACTTAGTTTGAGTCTGACTAAGATACGTTTGAACTTAGTGTGAGTCTAACTAAGATAAGTTTGAACTTAGTTTGAGTCTGACTAAGATAAGTTTGAACTTAGTGTGAGTCTAACTAAGATAAGTTTGAACTTAGTTTGAGTCTGACTAAGATACGTTTGAACTTAGTGTGAGTCTAACTAAGATACGTTTGAACTTAGTTTGAGTCTGACTAAGATAAGTTTGAACTTAGTGTGAGTCTAACTAAGATAAGTTTGAACTTAGTTTGAGTCTGACTAAGATACGTTTGAACTTAGTGTGAGTCTAACTAAGATACGTTTGAACTTAGTGTGAGTCTAACTAAGATACGTTTGAACTTAGTGTGAGTCTAACTAAGATACATTTGAACTTAGTGTGAGTCTAACTAAGATACGTTTGAACTTAGTGTGAGTCTAACTAAGATACATTTGAACTTAGTGTGAGTCTAACTAAGATAAGTTTGAACTTAGTGTGAGTCTAACTAAGATAAGTTTGAACTTAGTGTGAGTCTAACTAAGATACGTTTGAACTTAGTGTGAGTCTAACTAAGATACGTTTGAACTTAGCGTTAGTCTAACTAAGATACGTTTGAACTTAGTGTGTGAGTCTAACTAAGATAGGTTTGAACTTAGTGTGAGTCTAACTAAGATAGGTTTGAACTTAGTGTGAGTCTAACTAAGATACGTTTGAACTTAGTGTGAGTCTAACTAAGATAAGTTTGAACTTAGTGTGAGTCTAACTAAGATAAGTTTGAACTTAGTGTGAGTCTAACTAAGATAAGTTTGAACTTAGTGTGAGTCTAACTAAGATAAGTTTGAACTTAGTGTGAGTCTAACTAAGATAAGTTTGAACTTAGTGTGAGTCTGACTAAGATACGTTTGAACTTAGTGTGAGTCTAACTAAGATACGTTTGAACTTAGTGTGAGTCTAACTAAGATACGTTTGAACTTAGTGTGAGTCTAACTAAGATACGTTTGAACTTAGTGTGAGTCTAACTAAGATAAGTTTGAACTTAGTGTGATTCTAACTAAGATAAGTTTGAACTTAGTGTGAGTCTAACTAAGATAAGTTTGAACTTAGTGTGAGTCTGACTAAGATAAGTTTGAACTTAGTGTGAGTCTAACTAAGATACGTTTGAACTTAGTGTGAGTCTAACTAAGATACGTTTGAACTTAGTGTGAGTCTAACTAAGATAAGTTTGAACTTAGTGTGAGTCTAACTAAGATACGTTTGAACTTAGTGTGAGTCTAACTAAGATACGTTTGAACTTAGCGTGAGTCTAACTAAGGTACGTTTGAACTTAGCGTTAGTCTAACTAAGATACGTTTGAACTTAGTGTGAGTCTAACTAAGATAAGTTTGAACTTAGCGTGAGTCTAACTAAGATACGTTCGAACTTAGCGTGAGTCTAACTAAGATAAGTTTGAACTTAGCGTGAGTCTAACTAAGATACGTTTGAACTTAGCGTGAGTCTAACTAAGATACGTTTGAACTTAGTGCGAGTCTAACTAAGATACGTTTGAACTTAGTGTGAGTCTAACTAAGATACGTTTGAACTTAGCGTGAGTCTAACTAAGTTACGTTTGAACTTAGTGTGAGTCTAACTAAGATACGTTTGAACTTAGCGTGAGTCTAACTAAGACACGTTTGAACTTAGTGTGAGTCTAACTAAGATACGTTTGAACTTAGCGTTAGTCTAACTAAGATACGTTTGAACTTAGTGTGTGAGTCTAACTAAGATAGGTTTGAACTTAGTGTGAGTCTAACTAAGATAGGTTTGAACTTAGTGTGTGAGTCTAACTAAGATACGTTTGAACTTAGCGTGAGTCTAACTAAGATACGTTTGAACTTAGCGTGAGTCTAACTAAGACACGTTTGAACTTAGTGTGAGTCTAACTAAGATACGTTTGAACTTAGCGTTAGTCTAACTAAGATACATTTGAACTTAGTGTGTGAGTCTAACTAAGATAGGTTTGAACTTAGTGTGAGTCTAACTAAGATAGGTTTGAACTTAGTGTGAGTCTAACTAAGATACGTTTGAACTTAGTGTGAGTCTAACTAAGATACGTTTGAACTTAGCGTGAGTCTAACTAAGTTACGTTTGAACTTAGTGTGAGTCTAACTAAGATACGTTTGAACTTAGCGTGAGTCTAACTAAGTTACGTTTGAACTTAGTGTGAGTCTAACTAAGATATGTTTGAACTTAGTGTGTGAGTCTAACTAAGATAGGTTTGAACTTAGTGTGAGTCTAACTAAGATAAGTTTGAACTTAGTGTGAGTCTAACTAAGATACGTTTGAACTTAGTGTGAGTCTAACTAAGATACGTTTGAACTTAGTGTGAGTCTAACTAAGATACGTTTGAACTTAGTGTGAGTCTAACTAAGATACGTTTGAACTTAGTGTGAGTCTAACTAAGATACGTTTGAACTTAGTGTGAGTCTAACTAAGATACGTTTGAACTTAGTGTGAGTCTAACTAAGATACGTTTGAACTTAGTGTGAGTCTAACTAAGATAAGTTTGAACTTAGTGTGAGTCTAACTAAGATAAGTTTGAACTTAGTGTGAGTCTAACTAAGATACGTTCGAACTTAGCGTGAGTCTAACTAAGATACGTTTGAACTTAGCGTGAGTCTAACTAAGATACGTTCGAACTTAGTGTGAGTCTAACTAAGATAAGTTTGAACTTAGTGTGAGTCTAACTAAGATACGTTCGAACTTAGCGTGAGTCTAACTAAGATACGTTTGAACTTAGCGTGAGTCTAACTAAGATAAGTTTGAACTTAGTGTGAGTCTAACTAAGATAAGTTTGAACTTAGTGTGAGTCTAACTAAGATACGTTCGAACTTAGCGTGAGTCTAACTAAGATACGTTTGAACTTAGCGTGAGTCTAACTAAGATACGTTTGAACTTAGTGCGAGTCTAACTAAGATACGTTTGAACTTAGTGTGAGTCTAACTAAGATACGTTTGAACTTAGTGTGAGTCTAACTAAGTTACGTTTGAACTTAGCGTGAGTCTAACTAAGATACGTTTGAACTTAGTGTGAGTCTAACTAAGATACGTTTGAACTTAGTGTGAGTCTAACTAAGATACGTTTGAACTTAGTGTGAGTCTAACTAAGATACGTTTGAACTTAGTGTGTGAGTCTAACTAAGATAGGTTTGAACTTAGTGTGAGTCTAACTAAGATACGTTTGAACTTAGTGTGAGTCTAACTAAGATACGTTTGAACTTAGTGTGTGAGTCTAACTAAGATAAGTTTGAACTTAGTGTTAGTCTAACTAAGATACGTTTGAACTTAGTGTGAGTCTAACTAAGATACGTTTGAACTTAGTGTGAGTCTAACTAAGATACGTTTGAACTTAGTGTGAGTCTAACTAAGATACGTTTGAACTTAGCGTGAGTCTAACTAAGATAAGTTTGAACTTAGTGTGAGTCTAACTAAGATAAGTTTGAACTTAGTGTGAGTCTAACTAAGATACGTTCGAACTTAGCGTGAGTCTAACTAAGATACGTTTGAACTTAGCGTGAGTCTAACTAAGATACGTTTGAACTTAGCGCGAGTCTAACTAAGATACGTTTGAACTTAGCGCGAGTCTAACTAAGATACGTTTGAACTTAGTGTGAGTCTAACTAAGATACGTTTGAACTTAGTGTGAGTCTAACTAAGTTACGTTTGAACTTAGTGTGAGTCTAACTAAGATACGTTTGAACTTAGCGTGAGTCTAACTAAGACACGTTTGAACTTAGTGTGAGTCTAACTAAGATACGTTTGAACTTAGCGTTAGTCTAACTAAGATACGTTTGAACTTAGTGTGTGAGTCTAACTAAGATAGGTTTGAACTTAGTGTGAGTCTAACTAAGATAGGTTTGAACTTAGTGTGAGTCTAACTAAGATACGTTTGAACTTAGTGTGAGTCTAACTAAGATACGTTTGAACTTAGTGTGAGTCTAACTAAGATACGTTTGAACTTAGCGTGAGTCTAACTAAGTTACGTTTGAACTTAGTGTGAGTCTAACTAAGATACGTTTGAACTTAGCGTGAGTCTAACTAAGATACGTTTGAACTTAGTGTGAGTCTAACTAAGTTACGTTTGAACTTAGTGTGAGTCTAACTAAGATACGTTTGAACTTAGTGTGAGTCTAACTAAGATAAGTTTGAACTTAGTGTGAGTCTAACTAAGATACGTTTGAACTTAGTGTGAGTCTAACTAAGATACGTTTGAACTTAGTGTGTGAGTCTAACTAAGATAGGTTTGAACTTAGTGTGAGTCTAACTAAGATACGTTTGAACTTAGTGTGAGTCTAACTAAGATACGTTTGAACTTAGTGTGTGAGTCTAACTAAGATAAGTTTGAACTTAGTGTTAGTCTAACTAAGATACGTTTGAACTTAGTGTGAGTCTAACTAAGATACGTTTGAACTTAGTGTGAGTCTAACTAAGATACGTTTGAACTTAGTGTGTGAGTCTAACTAAGATAGGTTTGAACTTAGTGTGAGTCTAACTAAGATACGTTTGAACTTAGTGTGAGTCTAACTAAGTTACGTTTGAACTTAGTGTGAGTCTAACTAAGATAAGTTTGAACTTAGTGTGAGTCTAACTAAGATAAGTTTGAACTTAGTGTGAGTCTAACAAAGATAAGTTTGAACTTAGTGTGAGTCTGACTAAGATAAGTTTGAACTTAGTGTGAGTCTAACTAAGATACGTTTGAACTTAGTGTGAGTCTAACTAAGATACGTTTGAACTTAGTGTGAGTCTAACTAAGATACATTTGAACTTAGTGTGAGTCTAACTAAGATAAGTTTGAACTTAGTGTGAGTCTAACTAAGATACGTTTGAACTTAGTGTGAGTCTAACTAAGATACGTTTGAACTTAGTGTGTGAGTCTAACTAAGATACGTTTGAACTTAGTGTGAGTCTAACTAAGATACGTTTGAACTTAGTGTGAGTCTAACTAAGTTACGTTTGAACTTAGTGTGAGTCTAACTAAGATACGTTTGAACTTAGTGTGTGAGTCTAACTAAGATAAGTTTGAACTTAGTGTGAGTCTAACTAAGATAAGTTTGAACTTAGTGTGAGTCTAACTAAGATAAGTTTGAACTTAGTGTGAGTCTAACTAAGATAAGTTTGAACTTAGTGTGAGTCTGACTAAGATAAGTTTGAACTTAGTGTGAGTCTAACTAAGATACGTTTGAACTTAGTGTGAGTCTAACTAAGATACGTTTGAACTTAGTGTGAGTCTAACTAAGATAAGTTTGAACTTAGTGTGAGTCTAACTAAGATACGTTTGAACTTAGTGTGAGTCTAACTAAGATACGTTTGAACTTAGCGTGAGTCTAACTAAGGTACGTTTGAACTTAGCGTTAGTCTAACTAAGATACGTTTGAACTTAGTGTGAGTCTAACTAAGATAAGTTTGAACTTAGTGTGAGTCTAACTAAGATACGTTCGAACTTAGCGTGAGTCTAACTAAGATACGTTTGAACTTAGCGTGAGTCTAACTAAGATACGTTTGAACTTAGTGTGAGTCTAACTAAGATACGTTTGAACTTAGCGTTAGTCTAACTAAGATAGGTTTGAACTTAGTGTGTGAGTCTAACTAAGATAGGTTTGAACTTAGTGTGAGTCTAACTAAGATAGGTTTGAACTTAGTGTGTGAGTCTAACTAAGATACGTTTGAACTTAGCGTGAGTCTAACTAAGATACGTTTGAACTTAGTGTGAGTCTAACTAAGATACGTTTGAACTTAGTGTGAGTCTAACTAAGATACGTTTGAACTTAGTGTGAGTCTAACTAAGATACGTTTGAACTTAGTGTGTGAGTCTAACTAAGATACGTTTGAACTTAGTGTGTGAGTCTAACTAAGATAGGTTTGAACTTAGTGTGAGTCTAACTAAGATACTTTAGAACTTAGTTTGAGTCTAACTAAGATACGTTTGAACTTAGTGTGAGTCTAACTAAGATAAGTTTGAACTTAGTGTGATTCTAACTAAGATAAGTTTGAACTTAGTGTGAGTCTAACTAAGATACGTTTGAACTTAGTGTGAGTCTGACTAAGATACGTTTGAACTTAGTGTGAGTCTAACTAAGATACGTTTGAACTTAGTGTGAGTCTAACTAAGATAAGTTTGAACTTAGTGTGAGTCTAACTAAGATACGTTTGAACTTAGTGTGAGTCTAACTAAGATACGTTTGAACTTAGTGTGAGTCTAACTAAGATACGTTTGAACTTAGCGTGAGTCTAACTAAGGTACGTTTGAACTTAGCGTTAGTCTAACTAAGATACGTTTGAACTTAGTGTGAGTCTAACTAAGATAAGTTTGAACTTAGTGTGAGTCTAACTAAGATACGTTCGAACTTAGCGTGAGTCTAACTAAGATACGTTTGAACTTAGCGTGAGTCTAACTAAGATACGTTTGAACTTAGCGTGAGTCTAACTAAGATACGTTTGAACTTAGCGTGAGTCTAACTAAGATACGTTTGAACTTAGTGCGAGTCTAACTAAGATACGTTTGAACTTAGTGTGAGTCTAACTAAGATACGTTTGAACTTAGCGTGAGTCTAACTAAGTTACGTTTGAACTTAGTGTGAGTCTAACTAAAATACGTTTGAACTTAGCGTGAGTCTAACTAAGACACGTTTGAACTTAGTGTGAGTCTAACTAAGATACGTTTGAACTTAGCGTTAGTCTAACTAAGATACGTTTGAACTTAGTGTGTGAGTCTAACTAAGATAGGTTTGAACTTAGTGTGAGTCTAACTAAGATAGGTTTGAACTTAGTGTGAGTCTAACTAAGATATGTTTGAACTTAGTGTGTGAGTCTAACTAAGATAGGTTTGAACTTAGTGTGAGTCTAACTAAGATAAGTTTGAACTTAGTGTGAGTCTAACTAAGATACGTTTGAACTTAGTGTGAGTCTAACTAAGATACGTTTGAACTTAGTGTGAGTCTAACTAAGATACGTTTGAACTTAGTGTGAGTCTAACTAAGATACGTTTGAACTTAGTGTGAGTCTAACTAAGATACGTTTGAACTTAGTGTGAGTCTAACTAAGATACGTTTGAACTTAGTGTGAGTCTAACTAAGATAAGTTTGAACTTAGTGTGAGTCTAACTAAGATAAGTTTGAACTTAGTGTGAGTCTAACTAAGATACGTTTGAACTTAGCGTGAGTCTAACTAAGATAAGTTTGAACTTAGTGTGAGTCTAACTAAGATAAGTTTGAACTTAGTGTGAGTCTAACTAAGATACGTTCGAACTTAGCGTGAGTCTAACTAAGATACGTTTGAACTTAGCGTGAGTCTAACTAAGATACGTTTGAACTTAGTGCGAGTCTAACTAAGATACGTTTGAACTTAGTGTGAGTCTAACTAAGATACGTTTGAACTTAGTGTGAGTCTAACTAAGTTACGTTTGAACTTAGTGTGAGTCTAACTAAGATACGTTTGAACTTAGCGTGAGTCTAACTAAGACACGTTTGAACTTAGTGTGAGTCTAACTAAGATACGTTTGAACTTAGCGTTAGTCTAACTAAGATACGTTTGAACTTAGTGTGTGAGTCTAACTAAGATAGGTTTGAACTTAGTGTGAGTCTAACTAAGATAGGTTTGAACTTAGTGTGAGTCTAACTAAGTTACGTTTGAACTTAGTGTGAGTCTAACTAAGATACGTTTGAACTTAGTGTGAGTCTAACTAAGATACGTTTGAACTTAGTGTGAGTCTAACTAAGATACGTTTGAACTTAGTGTGAGTCTAACTAAGATACGTTTGAACTTAGTGTGTGAGTCTAACTAAGATAGGTTTGAACTTAGTGTGAGTCTAACTAAGATACGTTTGAACTTAGTGTGAGTCTAACTAAGATACGTTTGAACTTAGTGTGTGAGTCTAACTAAGATAAGTTTGAACTTAGTGTTAGTCTAACTAAGATACGTTTGAACTTAGTGTGAGTCTAACTAAGATACGTTTGAACTTAGTGTGAGTCTAACTAAGATACGTTTGAACTTAGTGTGAGTCTAACTAAGATACGTTTGAACTTAGCGTGAGTCTAACTAAGATAAGTTTGAACTTAGTGTGAGTCTAACTAAGATAAGTTTGAACTTAGTGTGAGTCTAACTAAGATACGTTCGAACTTAGTGTGTGAGTCTAACTAAGATAGGTTTGAACTTAGTGTGAGTCTAACTAAGATACGTTTGAACTTAGTGTGAGTCTAACTAAGATACGTTTGAACTTAGTGTGTGAGTCTAACTAAGATAAGTTTGAACTTAGTGTTAGTCTAACTAAGATACGTTTGAACTTAGTGTGAGTCTAACTAAGATACGTTTGAACTTAGTGTGAGTCTAACTAAGATACGTTTGAACTTAGTGTGAGTCTAACTAAGATACGTTTGAACTTAGCGTGAGTCTAACTAAGATAAGTTTGAACTTAGTGTGAGTCTAACTAAGATAAGTTTGAACTTAGTGTGAGTCTAACTAAGATACGTTCGAACTTAGCGTGAGTCTAACTAAGATACGTTTGAACTTAGCGTGAGTCTAACTAAGATACGTTTGAACTTAGCGCGAGTCTAACTAAGATACGTTTGAACTTAGTGTGTGAGTCTAACTAAGATAGGTTTGAACTTAGTGTGAGTCTAACTAAGATACGTTTGAACTTAGTGTGAGTCTAACTAAGATACGTTTGAACTTAGTGTGTGAGTCTAACTAAGATAAGTTTGAACTTAGTGTTAGTCTAACTAAGATACGTTTGAACTTAGTGTGAGTCTAACTAAGATACGTTTGAACTTAGTGTGAGTCTAACTAAGATACGTTTGAACTTAGTGTGTGAGTCTAACTAAGATAGGTTTGAACTTAGTGTGAGTCTAACTAAGATACGTTTGAACTTAGTGTGAGTCTAACTAAGTTACGTTTGAACTTAGTGTGAGTCTAACTAAGATAAGTTTGAACTTAGTGTGTGTCTAACTAAGATAAGTTTGAACTTAGTGTGAGTCTAACTAAGATAAGTTTGAACTTAGTGTGAGTCTGACTAAGATAAGTTTGAACTTAGTGTGAGTCTAACTAAGATACGTTTGAACTTAGTGTGAGTCTAACTAAGATACGTTTGAACTTAGTGTGAGTCTAACTAAGATACATTTGAACTTAGTGTGAGTCTAACTAAGATACGTTTGAACTTAGTGTGAGTCTAACTAAGATACATTTGAACTTAGTGTGAGTCTAACTAAGATAGGTTTGAACTTAGTGTGAGTCTAACTAAGATAGGTTTGAACTTAGTGTGAGTCTAACTAAGATACGTTTGAACTTAGTGTGAGTCTAACTAAGATACGTTTGAACTTAGCGTGAGTCTAACTAAGTTACGTTTGAACTTAGTGTGAGTCTAACTAAGATACGTTTGAACTTAGCGTGAGTCTAACTAAGTTACGTTTGAACTTAGTGTGAGTCTAACTAAGATATGTTTGAACTTAGTGTGTGAGTCTAACTAAGATAGGTTTGAACTTAGTGTGAGTCTAACTAAGATAAGTTTGAACTTAGTGTGAGTCTAACTAAGATACGTTTGAACTTAGTGTGAGTCTAACTAAGATACGTTTGAACTTAGTGTGAGTCTAACTAAGATACGTTTGAACTTAGTGTGAGTCTAACTAAGATACGTTTGAACTTAGTGTGAGTCTAACTAAGATACGTTTGAACTTAGTGTGAGTCTAACTAAGATACGTTTGAACTTAGTGTGAGTCTAACTAAGATACGTTTGAACTTAGTGTGAGTCTAACTAAGATAAGTTTGAACTTAGTGTGAGTCTAACTAAGATAAGTTTGAACTTAGTGTGAGTCTAACTAAGATACGTTCGAACTTAGCGTGAGTCTAACTAAGATACGTTTGAACTTAGCGTGAGTCTAACTAAGATACGTTCGAACTTAGTGTGAGTCTAACTAAGATAAGTTTGAACTTAGTGTGAGTCTAACTAAGATACGTTCGAACTTAGCGTGAGTCTAACTAAGATACGTTTGAACTTAGCGTGAGTCTAACTAAGATAAGTTTGAACTTAGTGTGAGTCTAACTAAGATAAGTTTGAACTTAGTGTGAGTCTAACTAAGATACGTTCGAACTTAGCGTGAGTCTAACTAAGATACGTTTGAACTTAGCGTGAGTCTAACTAAGATACGTTTGAACTTAGTGCGAGTCTAACTAAGATACGTTTGAACTTAGTGTGAATCTAACTAAGATACGTTTGAACTTAGTGTGAGTCTAACTAAGTTACGTTTGAACTTAGCGTGAGTCTAACTAAGATACGTTTGAACTTAGTGTGAGTCTAACTAAGATACGTTTGAACTTAGTGTGAGTCTAACTAAGATACGTTTGAACTTAGTGTGAGTCTAACTAAGATACGTTTGAACTTAGTGTGTGAGTCTAACTAAGATAGGTTTGAACTTAGTGTGAGTCTAACTAAGATACGTTTGAACTTAGTGAGTCTAACTAAGATACGTTTGAACTTAGTGTGTGAGTCTAACTAAGATAAGTTTGAACTTAGTGTTAGTCTAACTAAGATACGTTTGAACTTAGTGTGAGTCTAACTAAGATACGTTTGAACTTAGTGTGAGTCTAACTAAGATACGTTTGAACTTAGTGTGAGTCTAACTAAGATACGTTTGAACTTAGCGTGAGTCTAACTAAGATAAGTTTGAACTTAGTGTGAGTCTAACTAAGATAAGTTTGAACTTAGTGTGAGTCTAACTAAGATACGTTCGAACTTAGCGTGAGTCTAACTAAGATACGTTTGAACTTAGCGTGAGTCTAACTAAGATACGTTTGAACTTAGCGCGAGTCTAACTAAGATACGTTTGAACTTAGCGCGAGTCTAACTAAGATACGTTTGAACTTAGTGTGAGTCTAACTAAGATACGTTTGAACTTAGTGTGAGTCTAACTAAGTTACGTTTGAACTTAGTGTGAGTCTAACTAAGATACGTTTGAACTTAGCGTGAGTCTAACTAAGACACGTTTGAACTTAGTGTGAGTCTAACTAAGATACGTTTGAACTTAGCGTTAGTCTAACTAAGATACGTTTGAACTTAGTGTGTGAGTCTAACTAAGATAGGTTTGAACTTAGTGTGAGTCTAACTAAGATAGGTTTGAACTTAGTGTGAGTCTAACTAAGATACGTTTGAACTTAGTGTGAGTCTAACTAAGATACGTTTGAACTTAGTGTGAGTCTAACTAAGATACGTTTGAACTTAGCGTGAGTCTAACTAAGTTACGTTTGAACTTAGTGTGAGTCTAACTAAGATACGTTTGAACTTAGCGTGAGTCTAACTAAGATACGTTTGAACTTAGTGTGAGTCTAACTAAGATACGTTTGAACTTAGTGTGAGTCTAACTAAGATACGTTTGAACTTAGTGTGAGTCTAACTAAGATAAGTTTGAACTTAGTGTGAGTCTAACTAAGATACGTTTGAACTTAGTGTGAGTCTAACTAAGATACGTTTGAACTTAGTGTGTGAGTCTAACTAAGATAGGTTTGAACTTAGTGTGAGTCTAACTAAGATACGTTTGAACTTAGTGTGAGTCTAACTAAGATACGTTTGAACTTAGTGTGTGAGTCTAACTAAGATAAGTTTGAACTTAGTGTTAGTCTAACTAAGATAAGTTTGAACTTAGTGTGAGTCTAACTAAGATACGTTCGAACTTAGCGTGAGTCTAACTAAGATACGTTTGAACTTAGCGTGAGTCTAACTAAGATAAGTTTGAACTTAGTGTGAGTCTAACTAAGATAAGTTTGAACTTAGTGTGAGTCTAACTAAGATACGTTCGAACTTAGCGTGAGTCTAACTAAGATACGTTTGAACTTAGCGTGAGTCTAACTAAGATACGTTTGAACTTAGTGCGAGTCTAACTAAGATACGTTTGAACTTAGTGTGAATCTAACTAAGATACGTTTGAACTTAGTGTGAGTCTAACTAAGTTACGTTTGAACTTAGCGTGAGTCTAACTAAGATACGTTTGAACTTAGTGTGAGTCTAACTAAGATACGTTTGAACTTAGTGTGAGTCTAACTAAGATACGTTTGAACTTAGTGTGAGTCTAACTAAGATACGTTTGAACTTAGTGTGTGAGTCTAACTAAGATAGGTTTGAACTTAGTGTGAGTCTAACTAAGATACGTTTGAACTTAGTGAGTCTAACTAAGATACGTTTGAACTTAGTGTGTGAGTCTAACTAAGATAAGTTTGAACTTAGTGTTAGTCTAACTAAGATACGTTTGAACTTAGTGTGAGTCTAACTAAGATACGTTTGAACTTAGTGTGAGTCTAACTAAGATACGTTTGAACTTAGTGTGAGTCTAACTAAGATACGTTTGAACTTAGCGTGAGTCTAACTAAGATAAGTTTGAACTTAGTGTGAGTCTAACTAAGATAAGTTTGAACTTAGTGTGAGTCTAACTAAGATACGTTCGAACTTAGCGTGAGTCTAACTAAGATACGTTTGAACTTAGCGTGAGTCTAACTAAGATACGTTTGAACTTAGCGCGAGTCTAACTAAGATACGTTTGAACTTAGCGCGAGTCTAACTAAGATACGTTTGAACTTAGTGTGAGTCTAACTAAGATACGTTTGAACTTAGTGTGAGTCTAACTAAGTTACGTTTGAACTTAGTGTGAGTCTAACTAAGATACGTTTGAACTTAGCGTGAGTCTAACTAAGACACGTTTGAACTTAGTGTGAGTCTAACTAAGATACGTTTGAACTTAGCGTTAGTCTAACTAAGATACGTTTGAACTTAGTGTGTGAGTCTAACTAAGATAGGTTTGAACTTAGTGTGAGTCTAACTAAGATAGGTTTGAACTTAGTGTGAGTCTAACTAAGATACGTTTGAACTTAGTGTGAGTCTAACTAAGATACGTTTGAACTTAGTGTGAGTCTAACTAAGATACGTTTGAACTTAGCGTGAGTCTAACTAAGTTACGTTTGAACTTAGTGTGAGTCTAACTAAGATACGTTTGAACTTAGCGTGAGTCTAACTAAGATACGTTTGAACTTAGTGTGAGTCTAACTAAGTTACGTTTGAACTTAGTGTGAGTCTAACTAAGATACGTTTGAACTTAGTGTGAGTCTAACTAAGATAAGTTTGAACTTAGTGTGAGTCTAACTAAGATACGTTTGAACTTAGTGTGAGTCTAACTAAGATACGTTTGAACTTAGTGTGTGAGTCTAACTAAGATAGGTTTGAACTTAGTGTGAGTCTAACTAAGATACGTTTGAACTTAGTGTGAGTCTAACTAAGATACGTTTGAACTTAGTGTGTGAGTCTAACTAAGATAAGTTTGAACTTAGTGTTAGTCTAACTAAGATACGTTTGAACTTAGTGTGAGTCTAACTAAGATACGTTTGAACTTAGTGTGAGTCTAACTAAGATACGTTTGAACTTAGTGTGTGAGTCTAACTAAGATAGGTTTGAACTTAGTGTGAGTCTAACTAAGATACGTTTGAACTTAGTGTGAGTCTAACTAAGTTACGTTTGAACTTAGTGTGAGTCTAACTAAGATAAGTTTGAACTTAGTGTGAGTCTAACTAAGATAAGTTTGAACTTAGTGTGAGTCTAACAAAGATAAGTTTGAACTTAGTGTGAGTCTGACTAAGATAAGTTTGAACTTAGTGTGAGTCTAACTAAGATACGTTTGAACTTAGTGTGAGTCTAACTAAGATACGTTTGAACTTAGTGTGAGTCTAACTAAGATACATTTGAACTTAGTGTGAGTCTAACTAAGATAAGTTTGAACTTAGTGTGAGTCTAACTAAGATACGTTTGAACTTAGTGTGAGTCTAACTAAGATACGTTTGAACTTAGTGTGTGAGTCTAACTAAGATACGTTTGAACTTAGTGTGAGTCTAACTAAGATACGTTTGAACTTAGTGTGAGTCTAACTAAGTTACGTTTGAACTTAGTGTGAGTCTAACTAAGATACGTTTGAACTTAGTGTGTGAGTCTAACTAAGATAAGTTTGAACTTAGTGTGAGTCTAACTAAGATAAGTTTGAACTTAGTGTGAGTCTAACTAAGATAAGTTTGAACTTAGTGTGAGTCTAACTAAGATAAGTTTGAACTTAGTGTGAGTCTGACTAAGATAAGTTTGAACTTAGTGTGAGTCTAACTAAGATACGTTTGAACTTAGTGTGAGTCTAACTAAGATACGTTTGAACTTAGTGTGAGTCTAACTAAGATAAGTTTGAACTTAGTGTGAGTCTAACTAAGATACGTTTGAACTTAGTGTGAGTCTAACTAAGATACGTTTGAACTTAGCGTGAGTCTAACTAAGGTACGTTTGAACTTAGCGTTAGTCTAACTAAGATACGTTTGAACTTAGTGTGAGTCTAACTAAGATAAGTTTGAACTTAGTGTGAGTCTAACTAAGATACGTTCGAACTTAGCGTGAGTCTAACTAAGATACGTTTGAACTTAGCGTGAGTCTAACTAAGATACGTTTGAACTTAGTGTGAGTCTAACTAAGATACGTTTGAACTTAGCGTTAGTCTAACTAAGATAGGTTTGAACTTAGTGTGTGAGTCTAACTAAGATAGGTTTGAACTTAGTGTGAGTCTAACTAAGATAGGTTTGAACTTAGTGTGTGAGTCTAACTAAGATACGTTTGAACTTAGCGTGAGTCTAACTAAGATACGTTTGAACTTAGTGTGAGTCTAACTAAGATACGTTTGAACTTAGTGTGAGTCTAACTAAGATACGTTTGAACTTAGTGTGAGTCTAACTAAGATACGTTTGAACTTAGTGTGTGAGTCTAACTAAGATAGGTTTGAACTTAGTGTGAGTCTAACTAAGATACGTTTGAACTTAGTGTGAGTCTAACTAAGATACGTTTGAACTTAGCGTGAGTCTAACTAAGGTACGTTTGAACTTAGCGTTAGTCTAACTAAGATACGTTTGAACTTAGTGTGAGTCTAACTAAGATAAGTTTGAACTTAGTGTGAGTCTAACTAAGATACGTTTGAACTTAGTGTGAGTCTAACTAAGATACGTTTGAACTTAGTGTGAGTCTAACTAAGATACGTTTGAACTTAGCGTGAGTCTAACTAAGGTACGTTTGAACTTAGCGTTAGTCTAACTAAGATACGTTTGAACTTAGTGTGAGTCTAACTAAGATAAGTTTGAACTTAGTGTGAGTCTAACTAAGATACGTTCGAACTTAGCGTGAGTCTAACTAAGATACGTTTGAACTTAGCGTGAGTCTAACTAAGATACGTTTGAACTTAGCGTGAGTCTAACTAAGATACGTTTGAACTTAGTGCGAGTCTAACTAAGATACGTTTGAACTTAGTGTGAGTCTAACTAAGATACGTTTGAACTTAGCGTGAGTCTAACTAAGTTACGTTTGAACTTAGTGTGAGTCTAACTAAAATACGTTTGAACTTAGCGTGAGTCTAACTAAGACACGTTTGAACTTAGTGTGAGTCTAACTAAGATACGTT
Organism: Gymnoscopelus braueri; assembly: GCF_963280865.1. NCBI lineage: Eukaryota > Metazoa > Chordata > Actinopteri > Myctophiformes > Myctophidae > Gymnoscopelus > Gymnoscopelus braueri. The sequence goes on along the minus strand of NC_137604.1, from coordinate 1,946,969 downwards.
TGAACTTAGCGTTAGTCTAACTAAGATACGTTTGAACTTAGTGTGTGAGTCTAACTAAGATAGGTTTGAACTTAGTGTGAGTCTAACTAAGATAGGTTTGAACTTAGTGTGAGTCTAACTAAGATATGTTTGAACTTAGTGTGTGAGTCTAACTAAGATAGGTTTGAACTTAGTGTGAGTCTAACTAAGATAAGTTTGAACTTAGTGTGAGTCTAACTAAGATACGTTTGAACTTAGTGTGAGTCTAACTAAGATACGTTTGAACTTAGTGTGAGTCTAACTAAGATACGTTTGAACTTAGTGTGAGTCTAACTAAGATACGTTTGAACTTAGTGTGAGTCTAACTAAGATACGTTTGAACTTAGTGTGAGTCTAACTAAGATACGTTTGAACTTAGTGTGAGTCTAACTAAGATAAGTTTGAACTTAGTGTGAGTCTAACTAAGATAAGTTTGAACTTAGTGTGAGTCTAACTAAGATACGTTTGAACTTAGCGTGAGTCTAACTAAGATAAGTTTGAACTTAGTGTGAGTCTAACTAAGATAAGTTTGAACTTAGTGTGAGTCTAACTAAGATACGTTCGAACTTAGCGTGAGTCTAACTAAGATACGTTTGAACTTAGCGTGAGTCTAACTAAGATACGTTTGAACTTAGTGCGAGTCTAACTAAGATACGTTTGAACTTAGTGTGAGTCTAACTAAGATACGTTTGAACTTAGTGTGAGTCTAACTAAGTTACGTTTGAACTTAGTGTGAGTCTAACTAAGATACGTTTGAACTTAGCGTGAGTCTAACTAAGACACGTTTGAACTTAGTGTGAGTCTAACTAAGATACGTTTGAACTTAGCGTTAGTCTAACTAAGATACGTTTGAACTTAGTGTGTGAGTCTAACTAAGATAGGTTTGAACTTAGTGTGAGTCTAACTAAGATAGGTTTGAACTTAGTGTGAGTCTAACTAAGTTACGTTTGAACTTAGTGTGAGTCTAACTAAGATACGTTTGAACTTAGTGTGAGTCTAACTAAGATACGTTTGAACTTAGTGTGAGTCTAACTAAGATACGTTTGAACTTAGTGTGAGTCTAACTAAGATACGTTTGAACTTAGTGTGTGAGTCTAACTAAGATAGGTTTGAACTTAGTGTGAGTCTAACTAAGATACGTTTGAACTTAGTGTGAGTCTAACTAAGATACGTTTGAACTTAGTGTGTGAGTCTAACTAAGATAAGTTTGAACTTAGTGTTAGTCTAACTAAGATACGTTTGAACTTAGTGTGAGTCTAACTAAGATACGTTTGAACTTAGTGTGAGTCTAACTAAGATACGTTTGAACTTAGTGTGAGTCTAACTAAGATACGTTTGAACTTAGCGTGAGTCTAACTAAGACACGTTTGAACTTAGTGTGAGTCTAACTAAGATAAGTTTGAACTTAGTGTGAGTCTAACTAAGATACGTTCGAACTTAGTGTGTGAGTCTAACTAAGATAGGTTTGAACTTAGTGTGAGTCTAACTAAGATACGTTTGAACTTAGTGTGAGTCTAACTAAGATACGTTTGAACTTAGTGTGTGAGTCTAACTAAGATAAGTTTGAACTTAGTGTTAGTCTAACTAAGATACGTTTGAACTTAGTGTGAGTCTAACTAAGATACGTTTGAACTTAGTGTGAGTCTAACTAAGATACGTTTGAACTTAGTGTGAGTCTAACTAAGATACGTTTGAACTTAGCGTGAGTCTAACTAAGATAAGTTTGAACTTAGTGTGAGTCTAACTAAGATAAGTTTGAACTTAGTGTGAGTCTAACTAAGATACGTTCGAACTTAGCGTGAGTCTAACTAAGATACGTTTGAACTTAGCGTGAGTCTAACTAAGATACGTTTGAACTTAGCGCGAGTCTAACTAAGATACGTTTGAACTTAGTGTGTGAGTCTAACTAAGATAGGTTTGAACTTAGTGTGAGTCTAACTAAGATACGTTTGAACTTAGTGTGAGTCTAACTAAGATACGTTTGAACTTAGTGTGTGAGTCTAACTAAGATAAGTTTGAACTTAGTGTTAGTCTAACTAAGATACGTTTGAACTTAGTGTGAGTCTAACTAAGATACGTTTGAACTTAGTGTGAGTCTAACTAAGATACGTTTGAACTTAGTGTGTGAGTCTAACTAAGATAGGTTTGAACTTAGTGTGAGTCTAACTAAGATACGTTTGAACTTAGTGTGAGTCTAACTAAGTTACGTTTGAACTTAGTGTGAGTCTAACTAAGATAAGTTTGAACTTAGTGTGTGTCTAACTAAGATAAGTTTGAACTTAGTGTGAGTCTAACTAAGATAAGTTTGAACTTAGTGTGAGTCTGACTAAGATAAGTTTGAACTTAGTGTGAGTCTAACTAAGATACGTTTGAACTTAGTGTGAGTCTAACTAAGATACGTTTGAACTTAGTGTGAGTCTAACTAAGATACATTTGAACTTAGTGTGAGTCTAACTAAGATAAGTTTGAACTTAGTGTGAGTCTAACTAAGATACGTTTGAACTTAGTGTGAGTCTAACTAAGATACGTTTGAACTTAGTGTGTGAGTCTAACTAAGATAGGTTTGAACTTAGTGTGAGTCTAACTAAGATACGTTTGAACTTAGTGTGAGTCTAACTAAGTTACGTTTGAACTTAGTGTGAGTCTAACTAAGATACGTTTGAACTTAGTGTGTGAGTCTAACTAAGATAAGTTTGAACTTAGTGTGAGTCTAACTAAGATAAGTTTGAACTTAGTGTGAGTCTAACTAAGATAAGTTTGAACTTAGTGTGAGTCTAACTAAGATAAGTTTGAACTTAGTGTGAGTCTGACTAAGATAAGTTTGAACTTAGTGTTAGTCTAAATAAGATACGTTTGAACTTAGTGTGAGTCTAACTAAGATACGTTTGAACTTAGTGTGAGTCTAACTAAGATACGTTTGAACTTAGTGTGTGAGTCTAACTAAGATAGGTTTGAACTTAGTGTGAGTCTAACTAAGATACGTTTGAACTTAGTGTGAGTCTAACTAAGTTACGTTTGAACTTAGTGTGAGTCTAACTAAGATAAGTTTGAACTTAGTGTGAGTCTAACTAAGATAAGTTTGAACTTAGTGTGAGTCTGACTAAGATAAGTTTGAACTTAGTGTGAGTCTAACTAAGATACGTTTGAACTTAGTGTGAGTCTAACTAAGATACGTTTGAACTTAGTGTGAGTCTAACTAAGATACATTTGAACTTAGTGTGAGTCTAACTAAGATAAGTTTGAACTTAGTGTGAGTCTAACTAAGATACGTTTGAACTTAGTGTGAGTCTAACTAAGATACGTTTGAACTTAGTGTGTGAGTCTAACTAAGATAAGTTTGAACTTAGTGTTAGTCTAACTAAGATACGTTTGAACTTAGTGTGAGTCTAACTAAGATACGTTTGAACTTAGTGTGAGTCTAACTAAGATACGTTTGAACTTAGTGTGTGAGTCTAACTAAGATAGGTTTGAACTTAGTGTGAGTCTAACTAAGATACGTTTGAACTTAGTGTGAGTCTAACTAAGTTACGTTTGAACTTAGTGTGAGTCTAACTAAGATACGTTTGAACTTAGTGTGTGAGTCTAACTAAGATAAGTTTGAACTTAGTGTGAGTCTAACTAAGATAAGTTTGAACTTAGTGTGAGTCTAACTAAGATACGTTTGAACTTAGCGTGAGTCTAACTAAGATACGTTTGAACTTAGTGCGAGTCTAACTAAGATACGTTTGAACTTAGTGTGAGTCTAACTAAGATACGTTTGAACTTAGCGTGAGTCTAACTAAGTTACGTTTGAACTTAGTGTGAGTCTAACTAAAATACGTTTGAACTTAGCGTGAGTCTAACTAAGACACGTTTGAACTTAGTGTGAGTCTAACTAAGATACGTTTGAACTTAGCGTTAGTCTAACTAAGATACGTTTGAACTTAGTGTGTGAGTCTAACTAAGATAGGTTTGAACTTAGTGTGAGTCTAACTAAGATAGGTTTGAACTTAGTGTGAGTCTAACTAAGATATGTTTGAACTTAGTGTGTGAGTCTAACTAAGATAGGTTTGAACTTAGTGTGAGTCTAACTAAGATAAGTTTGAACTTAGTGTGAGTCTAACTAAGATACGTTTGAACTTAGTGTGAGTCTAACTAAGATACGTTTGAACTTAGTGTGAGTCTAACTAAGATACGTTTGAACTTAGTGTGAGTCTAACTAAGATACGTTTGAACTTAGTGTGAGTCTAACTAAGATACGTTTGAACTTAGTGTGAGTCTAACTAAGATACGTTTGAACTTAGTGTGAGTCTAACTAAGATACGTTTGAACTTAGTGTGAGTCTAACTAAGATAAGTTTGAACTTAGTGTGAGTCTAACTAAGATAAGTTTGAACTTAGTGTGAGTCTAACTAAGATACGTTTGAACTTAGCGTGAGTCTAACTAAGATAAGTTTGAACTTAGTGTGAGTCTAACTAAGATAAGTTTGAACTTAGTGTGAGTCTAACTAAGATACGTTCGAACTTAGCGTGAGTCTAACTAAGATACGTTTGAACTTAGCGTGAGTCTAACTAAGATACGTTTGAACTTAGTGCGAGTCTAACTAAGATACGTTTGAACTTAGTGTGAGTCTAACTAAGATACGTTTGAACTTAGTGTGAGTCTAACTAAGTTACGTTTGAACTTAGTGTGAGTCTAACTAAGATACGTTTGAACTTAGCGTGAGTCTAACTAAGACACGTTTGAACTTAGTGTGAGTCTAACTAAGATACGTTTGAACTTAGCGTTAGTCTAACTAAGATACGTTTGAACTTAGTGTGTGAGTCTAACTAAGATAGGTTTGAACTTAGTGTGAGTCTAACTAAGATAGGTTTGAACTTAGTGTGAGTCTAACTAAGTTACGTTTGAACTTAGTGTGAGTCTAACTAAGATACGTTTGAACTTAGTGTGAGTCTAACTAAGATACGTTTGAACTTAGTGTGAGTCTAACTAAGATACGTTTGAACTTAGTGTGAGTCTAACTAAGATACGTTTGAACTTAGTGTGTGAGTCTAACTAAGATAGGTTTGAACTTAGTGTGAGTCTAACTAAGATACGTTTGAACTTAGTGTGAGTCTAACTAAGATACGTTTGAACTTAGTGTGTGAGTCTAACTAAGATAAGTTTGAACTTAGTGTTAGTCTAACTAAGATACGTTTGAACTTAGTGTGAGTCTAACTAAGATACGTTTGAACTTAGCGTGAGTCTAACTAAGATAAGTTTGAACTTAGTGTGAGTCTAACTAAGATAAGTTTGAACTTAGTGTGAGTCTAACTAAGATACGTTCGAACTTAGTGTGTGAGTCTAACTAAGATAGGTTTGAACTTAGTGTGAGTCTAACTAAGATACGTTTGAACTTAGTGTGAGTCTAACTAAGATACGTTTGAACTTAGTGTGTGAGTCTAACTAAGATAAGTTTGAACTTAGTGTTAGTCTAACTAAGATACGTTTGAACTTAGTGTGAGTCTAACTAAGATACGTTTGAACTTAGTGTGAGTCTAACTAAGATACGTTTGAACTTAGTGTGAGTCTAACTAAGATACGTTTGAACTTAGCGTGAGTCTAACTAAGATAAGTTTGAACTTAGTGTGAGTCTAACTAAGATAAGTTTGAACTTAGTGTGAGTCTAACTAAGATACGTTCGAACTTAGCGTGAGTCTAACTAAGATACGTTTGAACTTAGCGTGAGTCTAACTAAGATACGTTTGAACTTAGCGCGAGTCTAACTAAGATACGTTTGAACTTAGTGTGTGAGTCTAACTAAGATAGGTTTGAACTTAGTGTGAGTCTAACTAAGATACGTTTGAACTTAGTGTGAGTCTAACTAAGATACGTTTGAACTTAGTGTGTGAGTCTAACTAAGATAAGTTTGAACTTAGTGTTAGTCTAACTAAGATACGTTTGAACTTAGTGTGAGTCTAACTAAGATACGTTTGAACTTAGTGTGAGTCTAACTAAGATACGTTTGAACTTAGTGTGTGAGTCTAACTAAGATAGGTTTGAACTTAGTGTGAGTCTAACTAAGTTACGTTTGAACTTAGTGTGAGTCTAACTAAGATAAGTTTGAACTTAGTGTGTGTCTAACTAAGATAAGTTTGAACTTAGTGTGAGTCTAACTAAGATAAGTTTGAACTTAGTGTGAGTCTGACTAAGATAAGTTTGAACTTAGTGTGAGTCTAACTAAGATACGTTTGAACTTAGTGTGAGTCTAACTAAGATACGTTTGAACTTAGTGTGAGTCTAACTAAGATACATTTGAACTTAGTGTGAGTCTAACTAAGATAAGTTTGAACTTAGTGTGAGTCTAACTAAGATACGTTTGAACTTAGTGTGAGTCTAACTAAGATACGTTTGAACTTAGTGTGTGAGTCTAACTAAGATAGGTTTGAACTTAGTGTGAGTCTAACTAAGATACGTTTGAACTTAGTGTGAGTCTAACTAAGTTACGTTTGAACTTAGTGTGAGTCTAACTAAGATACGTTTGAACTTAGTGTGTGAGTCTAACTAAGATAAGTTTGAACTTAGTGTGAGTCTAACTAAGATAAGTTTGAACTTAGTGTGAGTCTAACTAAGATAAGTTTGAACTTAGTGTGAGTCTAACTAAGATAAGTTTGAACTTAGTGTGAGTCTGACTAAGATAAGTTTGAACTTAGTGTTAGTCTAACTAAGATACGTTTGAACTTAGTGTGAGTCTAACTAAGATACGTTTGAACTTAGTGTGAGTCTAACTAAGATACGTTTGAACTTAGTGTGTGAGTCTAACTAAGATAGGTTTGAACTTAGTGTGAGTCTAACTAAGATACGTTTGAACTTAGTGTGAGTCTAACTAAGTTACGTTTGAACTTAGTGTGAGTCTAACTAAGATAAGTTTGAACTTAGTGTGAGTCTAACTAAGATAAGTTTGAACTTAGTGTGAGTCTGACTAAGATAAGTTTGAACTTAGTGTGAGTCTAACTAAGATACGTTTGAACTTAGTGTGAGTCTAACTAAGATAAGTTTGAACTTAGTGTGAGTCTAACTAAGATACATTTGAACTTAGTGTGAGTCTAACTAAGATAAGTTTGAACTTAGTGTGAGTCTAACTAAGATACGTTTGAACTTAGTGTGAGTCTAACTAAGATACGTTTGAACTTAGTGTGTGAGTCTAACTAAGATAAGTTTGAACTTAGTGTTAGTCTAACTAAGATACGTTTGAACTTAGTGTGAGTCTAACTAAGATACGTTTGAACTTAGTGTGAGTCTAACTAAGATACGTTTGAACTTAGTGTGTGAGTCTAACTAAGATAGGTTTGAACTTAGTGTGAGTCTAACTAAGATACGTTTGAACTTAGTGTGAGTCTAACTAAGTTACGTTTGAACTTAGTGTGAGTCTAACTAAGATACGTTTGAACTTAGTGTGTGAGTCTAACTAAGATAAGTTTGAACTTAGTGTGAGTCTAACTAAGATAAGTTTGAACTTAGTGTGAGTCTAACTAAGATAAGTTTGAACTTAGTGTGAGTCTAACTAAGATAAGTTTGAACTTAGTGTGAGTCTGACTAAGATAAGTTTGAACTTAGTGTGAGTCTAACTAAGATACGTTTGAACTTAGTGTGAGTCTAACTAAGATACGTTTGAACTTAGTGTGAGTCTAACTAAGATACATTTGAACTTAGTGTGAGTCTAACTAAGATAAGTTTGAACTTAGTGTGAGTCTAACTAAGATAAGTTTGAACTTAGTGTGAGTCTAACTAAGATAAGTTTGAACTTAGTGTGAGTCTAACTAAGATAAGTTCGAACTTAGTGTGAGTCTAACTAAGATACTTTCGAACTTAGCGTGAGTCTAACTAAGATACGTTTGAACTTAGCGTGAGTCTAACTAAGATACGTTCGAACTTAATGTGAGTCTAACTAAGATAAGTTTGAACTTAGCGTGAGTCTAACTAAGATAAGTTTGAACTTAGTGTGAGTCTAACTAAGATACGTTCGAACTTAGCGTGAGTCTAACTAAGATACGTTTGAACTTAGCGTGAGTCTAACTAAGATAAGTTTGAACTTAGTGTGAGTCTAACTAAGATAAGTTTGAACTTAGTGTGAGTCTAACTAAGATAAGTTTGAACTTAGTGTGAGTCTAACTAAGATAAGTTTGAACTTAGTTTGAGTCTAACTAAGATACGTTTGAACTTAGCGTGAGTCTAACTAAGATACGTTTGAACTTAGTTTGAGTCTAACTAAGATACGTTTGAACTTAGTGCGAGTCTAACTAAGATACGTTTGAACTTAGTGTGAGTCTAACTAAGATATGTTTGAACTTAGCGTGAGTCTAACTAAGTTACGTTTGAACTTAGTGTGAGTCTAACTAAGATACGTTTGAACTTAGCGTGAGTCTAACTAAGACACGTTTGAACTTAATGTGAGTCTAACTAAGATACGTTCGAACTTAGTGTGAGTCTAACTAAGATAGGTTTGAACTTAGTGTGAGTCTAACTAAGATAGGTTTGAACTTAGTGTGAGTCTAACTAAGATACGTTTGAACTTAGTGTGAGTCTAACTAAGATACATTTGAACTTAGTGTGAGTCTAACTAAGATAAGTTTGAACTTAGTGTGAGTCTAACTAAGATACGTTTGAACTTAGTGTGAGTCTAACTAAGATACGTTTGAACTTAGTGTGTGAGTCTAACTAAGATAGGTTTGAACTTAGTGTGAGTCTAACTAAGATACGTTTGAACTTAGTGTGAGTCTAACTAAGTTACGTTTGAACTTAGTGTGAGTCTAACTAAGATACGTTTGAACTTAGTGTGTGAGTCTAACTAAGATAAGTTTGAACTTAGTGTGAGTCTAACTAAGATAAGTTTGAACTTAGTGTGAGTCTAACTAAGATAAGTTTGAACTTAGTGTGAGTCTAACTAAGATAAGTTTGAACTTAGTGTGAGTCTGACTAAGATAAGTTTGAACTTAGTGTTAGTCTAACTAAGATACGTTTGAACTTAGTGTGAGTCTAACTAAGATACGTTTGAACTTAGTGTGAGTCTAACTAAGATACGTTTGAACTTAGTGTGTGAGTCTAACTAAGATAGGTTTGAACTTAGTGTGAGTCTAACTAAGATACGTTTGAACTTAGTGTGAGTCTAACTAAGTTACGTTTGAACTTAGTGTGAGTCTAACTAAGATAAGTTTGAACTTAGTGTGAGTCTAACTAAGATAAGTTTGAACTTAGTGTGAGTCTGACTAAGATAAGTTTGAACTTAGTGTGAGTCTAACTAAGATACGTTTGAACTTAGTGTGAGTCTAACTAAGATAAGTTTGAACTTAGTGTGAGTCTAACTAAGATACATTTGAACTTAGTGTGAGTCTAACTAAGATAAGTTTGAACTTAGTGTGAGTCTAACTAAGATACGTTTGAACTTAGTGTGAGTCTAACTAAGATACGTTTGAACTTAGTGTGTGAGTCTAACTAAGATAAGTTTGAACTTAGTGTTAGTCTAACTAAGATACGTTTGAACTTAGTGTGAGTCTAACTAAGATACGTTTGAACTTAGTGTGAGTCTAACTAAGATACGTTTGAACTTAGTGTGTGAGTCTAACTAAGATAGGTTTGAACTTAGTGTGAGTCTAACTAAGATACGTTTGAACTTAGTGTGAGTCTAACTAAGTTACGTTTGAACTTAGTGTGAGTCTAACTAAGATACGTTTGAACTTAGTGTGTGAGTCTAACTAAGATAAGTTTGAACTTAGTGTGAGTCTAACTAAGATAAGTTTGAACTTAGTGTGAGTCTAACTAAGATAAGTTTGAACTTAGTGTGAGTCTAACTAAGATAAGTTTGAACTTAGTGTGAGTCTGACTAAGATAAGTTTGAACTTAGTGTGAGTCTAACTAAGATACGTTTGAACTTAGTGTGAGTCTAACTAAGATACGTTTGAACTTAGTGTGAGTCTAACTAAGATACATTTGAACTTAGTGTGAGTCTAACTAAGATAAGTTTGAACTTAGTGTGAGTCTAACTAAGATAAGTTTGAACTTAGTGTGAGTCTAACTAAGATAAGTTTGAACTTAGTGTGAGTCTAACTAAGATAAGTTCGAACTTAGTGTGAGTCTAACTAAGATACTTTCGAACTTAGCGTGAGTCTAACTAAGATACGTTTGAACTTAGCGTGAGTCTAACTAAGATACGTTCGAACTTAATGTGAGTCTAACTAAGATAAGTTTGAACTTAGCGTGAGTCTAACTAAGATAAGTTTGAACTTAGTGTGAGTCTAACTAAGATACGTTCGAACTTAGCGTGAGTCTAACTAAGATACGTTTGAACTTAGCGTGAGTCTAACTAAGATAAGTTTGAACTTAGTGTGAGTCTAACTAAGATAAGTTTGAACTTAGTGTGAGTCTAACTAAGATAAGTTTGAACTTAGTGTGAGTCTAACTAAGATAAGTTTGAACTTAGTTTGAGTCTAACTAAGATACGTTTGAACTTAGCGTGAGTCTAACTAAGATACGTTTGAACTTAGTTTGAGTCTAACTAAGATACGTTTGAACTTAGTGCGAGTCTAACTAAGATACGTTTGAACTTAGTGTGAGTCTAACTAAGATATGTTTGAACTTAGCGTGAGTCTAACTAAGTTACGTTTGAACTTAGTGTGAGTCTAACTAAGATACGTTTGAACTTAGCGTGAGTCTAACTAAGACACGTTTGAACTTAATGTGAGTCTAACTAAGATACGTTCGAACTTAGTGTGAGTCTAACTAAGATAGGTTTGAACTTAGTGTGAGTCTAACTAAGATAGGTTTGAACTTAGTGTGAGTCTAACTAAGATACGTTTGAACTTAGTGTGAGTCTAACTAAGATACGTTTGAACTTAGCGTGAGTCTAACTAAGTTACGTTTGAACTTAGTGTGAGTCTAACTAAGATACGTTTGAACTTAGCGTGAGTCTAACTAAGATACGTTTGAACTT